>NW_028258372.1:30553580-30856610 GCF_053883595.1 Heterocephalus glaber
AAAAAAAAAAACAAACAAACCTGTGAGCCAGGAATGGTGGCACATACCTGCTGTAATCCCAGCTATTCATGAGGCCGTGGGGCTGGAAGACTGCAAATTTGAGGCCAGCCAAGGGGAAATTAGAAAGACACTGTCTCAAAATAAAGCTTTTTTAAAAATGAGCTAGATGTAGCCTAGTGTTAAGAGTGATGACTTAGCATGTGTTAGGCCCTAGGTTCAATCTCCAGTGCTTGGAAAAATGCTGTAGTGCCACCTGCTATTCCAAATTATTTTACTGTATAAAATCTCAAATATTAAGTAGAAGGTAATATAATTAAACACTTGATAATATTTATGAAGAAGTGTTTATTGGGATACTAAAACAGATTGACTTGATTTTTAAGGCAGGTAATAACATATCTGACAATATTAAGATGTCAGCATTAAGCAGATCATTAAAATACGTTACATTTGCAGTAACTATTCTACAGCAGCAATTTAAATTTATATTCCAAGAAGTATGTCTGTTACTGTATGTCACAATAACATAAAAGATAAAGAGGTTTTTTGCTGTTTTTGTTTGTTTGTTGGTGGCTGGGGATTAAACCTAGGGCCTTTGCACTGAGCTACATCCCCACCCCTTATTTTTTTGAGAGAGTCTCACTAAGTTGCTGTATTGCTCAGGCTGGACTCACTTATTTTTTATTTTATTTTATTTTTTGGTAGCGGGGATTGAACTCAGGACCTTGTGCTTGTGAGGCAGGCGGCGAAACCACTGAGCTAAATCCCCAGCCTAGACTTACTTTTGATCCTTCTTCTTTAGCCTCCTGGAATACTGGGAGTACAAACATGTGTCACCATACCTGGATAAGAGTTTTTTTGTTTTGGAATTTTTTCTTTTTGTTGGTTGATTGGTTGGTTTGCAATTTTAAAACACTCTTAGAGTTTGGTGGCGTGATTGGTTGAATGACAGAAATATGAGTGATTTCTTTGGAGCATTTAAAGTGCTTAACTATTATGAAAATGAACTTTGATGTTACATATCAATTTTTATTCTTTTAAAGGAGGGTGCATCTGCCCGTAAGACTCAGACCCCTGCAGCACAACCGGTACCAAGACCAGGTAAAATTATAAAATTTATCCCCCCCAATGATTATGACATTAAATGTTTTTTATATGTTTAATACTCCTTTAGAAACTGAAAATTTTTACTTCAAATACATTGAAAAGTAATTTTAAAAATAATTGACAATAAATATTGCTGAGCAGATTCCAAAACAATGATAATACATATAAACTGCTTGCCATACTTTGGTCAGCAACTCTGAGTCTTTATATTAGCAGAAGAACATGGAGTTAAAGTGAAAAACATGCTGAGTTATTTATTTTCCTTAACATATTTAAACAGCTCAACTGTGTTTTATAACATTGTTTACTAACCTAGTATTTTCCTCAATTGGATTCAAAATTGATAAAATAGATTGTATGTATGACACCATATAACACTGAAATAGGTTTTATAGCACTGTACTTTTTCTGGGGTTTTTTGTTGTTGTTGTTGTTGGGGTTTTTTGTTGTTTTTTTTTTTGGTACCGGGAATTGAACTCAGGACCTTGCACTTGCAAAGCAGTCCACGCCGCCACTGAGCTAAATTCCTGGCCCTTTTTTTTTTGGCGGGGTACTGGGGATCGAACTTGTGACCTTGCACTTGTGAGGCAGCCAACGGCACCACTGAGCTAAGTCGCCGGCCAGCACTGCACTTTTTAATAATGATTTTTTAAGATATGCCCCTAAGAGCACTTACTTGGATAAACAGGTACAGTTGAAAAGTTAAGGAAAATTTTAGTGATTAGTTTAGATGTTTTCTTTTGGTACTGGGGATCGAACTCAGGATCTTGCGCTTGCAAGGCAGGCATTACGGTACCACTGAGCTAAATCCCTGGCCCAGAATTAGTTTAGATTTTTTAAAAAATCATTTAAAAATATTTTAAAGGGCTACCCATGTGTATTCCTTTTCTTATTAATTCTGTACTCTAGATTCATGATATTGCATGCCAATGTGAATTATTTCCTGTAGAAGCACAACATCATAATTTTAATACACTGATGTGCAACTTTGATGTTTAGAATTTTGGATATTTACTATTGAGTATATAAAGTTCTGTAATCGTACAAAAATAAGTGTGTGGTAAGCAAAGGTAACATTGGAGTTACTTTTAAAAAGATTTTCTCTCTTCCTAGCACCTAAAGAGAATGATCTTTATGTTGGGTATGTAGCTCAGTTATGCCGGGCCTGCCTGGCAAGCACAAGATCCTGAGTGTGATCCTTGGTACTGGGGGAAAAAACAAGAATGCTCTTAATGGATGCATGTAGATACTAATACTGTATTCATTTTAGCTGTTTCACAGTTGCTCTTGGTGTTTTTTACATTTAGAGTAAGTTCAGTGCTAGGCTGTACCACATTTCTTTTTTACCTCATCAGTGCTGTTGAAAGGAAATTTGAAGAAAATGAAAAGGATTGGAGAAGTACAAGGTGATACTCCTCATAAACTTGGCAGCACCAACAGTGCAGATTTGAGTATCTTTTTATTTGTAGCAGTACATTTCCATAGAAGCAAATTCTAAAATCAGGGTTAGATTGTAAATATTAAATATTTCTAGAAGCATTTCAGAAGTAATGGTTTTTTAAAATTAGTACGTGTTTGTAGTACCTAAAGTTTACTTTCACCTTGGGGAGTGGGTACGTGTACCTAATATAGCTTGTTTGTTTTTTAAATCCTCTTCCCCTTCCCACCCAGTGTTTTATTTTATTGGAATGATTCTGCAGGCAGTTTTACTATGTCCTGGATTAACAACCCATTGGACATAGCTAGTATGTCCGTGTCTGTCTGTCTGTCTGTCTGTCTCTCTCAGTTTGCTTGAAATCTTTTGTTTTTCCTGTTTTTGAGGAACAGCCATATTATAGTTGCAATTGGATGTAATTTATTTCTGACAGAACTGTTTTTAAAAAAGAGAAGTTCATACCAGAAGCCATTGAGAGTATAGACAAGAACAGTTTAAATTCAACAAATATGATTAAAATGCCTTTTTTGTGCTATTGCTGGGCTTTTTGTGGGAAAGTAAGAGAAGCTAAAGGAGTACTTTTTGGGAAGGAAGAAAAAAGTGAAGGAAATAGGAATAAACAGATGGTGTTGGGTTCAAAGAATACTGCCTATGTAGTATAACAATATTGTGGAAGCAGTTGAATCACAGATACGGAATTGTTTTTCTTTGGAAGAGATAGGTGGGAGGTTATGATTTGTTACTCTAGAGATCACATGAGAAATTCAGGATTGACATAAAAGTTTTTTTTAAAAGTCACTACCTGAGAACCTAGTTTTGTGTTCTATTTGTCTCATGTCTCTATTTACAATTTTCTCAAAATTAGCATACAAGGGAGGGGAGTAAGAGAATGCCAGGGAATGTGCTCCCTAAGCCATTTTATTGAAGTGTGCTGTCTCGTAAATTTAAGTTAAAGGGGTTGGATTCTAATGTGACTTTTTGTTTTGGTCCTGGGAATCGAACTCAGGACCTTGTGCTTGCAAGGCAGGCACAGTGCCACTGAGCTAAATCCCTGGCCCTCTAATGTGATTTTGAGGAGCATATGTTAAGTAAGAGATTGTGAGCTTTTTCATTTCTTTATATTCTTTTTGTTTGCTCTGCCAAAGTTCATTAGAGATTCAACTGATGGAAATTAATCTGCACTAATCTCATAATATCTCAGATAGCCCTGAGTGTTAATCCATTTAAACTCTTTGTTCTTCTTCCATTTACTTCATTACATTCATATGTCTACATTTCCTACCCACCATTGTGAATATTTTGGTTTTGCTGCAGAAATGTTAAATGTATTTGTATATGGAGTGCTGCCCAATTTTTAGAGGAATATTGTTTAGTATTTGACATGTGCACATGTATTACTGTTTTAGTCTGAATATACATTTGGCAGCATGTGCTTATGTAATAGATGAGGGATTATAGAATCATATGGTTACTTGTCAGGTAGATTTTGGATCATTTGGAAATGAGACTGGATTGTGTAATGTCCTTGAAATATCTTAGTGATAGATTCCATTTTTGAGTGTTTCACATTTTTTCTTTCAAGTATTTATTTAGTATTATTGTGCCACATAAGTCCCTGTGTGAATATAACATTTAAAAGTATTAACACTTTAAACCTCTAAAAATTCCTGACCTTAAGGGATCCATTAGGGAGTATGAAACTAACAATGGACACATGTTTTTCAGTAGATTCAGAAATACAAGTACTGGATAAGCCATAGTCCATTTCTTTTTTATAGCCTGATTAAATCTTTTCCACATATCTCTTTCTTTCTTCCCCCTACTCTAACACATAATCCATACTCACTTTTCCAGTTTTAATTCTAATTCATAGATCTTTTGGGGGTAAATAAATGGCCTATAACTGTATTTTGTTCACTTAAAGAAGCATTGTTTATGTGAGATTGCAAGAGTCAGCCCTTGTGTGTTTTATGTCATATTTTTATGCTTTTTAAAATTCAGTTTTTAACTTGGGTACTAGTTGGAAAACTGTTATACTTACTCTATATTTTTATATGTATGTGCTGATGACTTCCAAATTTGTATCTTTAATTAGACATCTCTTTTTTCTTCTCGGATCTCATATTGACTTTCCTACATTTGGATGTACCATACCACAGGCATCTTAGAACTAATTAAAACTATTTTTTTCCTTGATACTTTCTGTCAGGATCTCTTACTCTACACTTTTTTGCTTCATAAATAAGTAACTCCACCGTCAGCTCTGTTTCTTAGCTCAAATACTTAGGAGTCACCTTTCATTCTTCAAATTTCCTTACACCTGTTTTTTGAGGAACAGCCATGTTATAGTTGCAATTGGATGTAATTTGTTTAGGATAGGACTTTTTAAAAAGAGCAGACTATTGAGAGTGTAAGCAAGAACAGTTAAATTCAGCAAATATGGTCAAAATGCCTTCTATGTGGTAGACTTTTTGAGAGAAACTTAAGAGAAGGTAAAGGAGCACTTTTCTTAATCTGTTAGTAGATTCTGTCAAATTTACCTGTGTCACTACTTACCTATTTCTCTTTATGTCTGTTATATAACTAGTACTGTCATTTCTCTGTGCTAGTACATCTTAAATTGTGGTCTTCGGACCAGTGTTAGTCTAGAACCATTTTTTTCTGGTTCTCAAGAAGACAAAGAAATAGAGGTTAAGTTAGCATCCAAATGCATAATTATCTCTTTAAATAATTCATCCTTACTGCCTTTTTTTTTTCAGCCAGCTTTAAACTGGAATTTTAAAAGAGAAAAACAACAATAACAATTTTAAAAAACCTCATACTATTAAACCATACATAATTTTAGGTACACCCAGACTGTAGACTTGCAGTAGTCCTTACTGAGCTTTCTACCTTTGTACTTGTGCCCCTTGATCCTTTACTTAAACAGTGTTTTTCTTTTACAGTAGGTGTGACATGAAAATGAAATCATGTCATTTTCTGGCATAAAAGTTACAAGACTTTCCAATTACATTTAAATACAGACTTATGCCTGGTATGGTGGCTGGCTGCTATAATTTTAGCTACTCAGGCAAGACAAAATGCTCACTTAAGACCAGAAGTTCAAGACTAACGTAGATAACATAGTGAAATTCTATCTCAAAAGATTTTTTAAAAATACAAACAACATAAAAGTGCCTGTGTGGATCTGTCTATCTAGCCATTCTTTCTTTCATTCCTATGGCTGTACATGTGTCTTTTATTAGTCAGTTTTTCCATCAATGAGATGGAAATAATAAGCTCACAACTTAAGGGAAGAGAGGTTTAATTTGGCTCACAATTTCAGGAGATTCAGTCTATGATCAGCTAGCTAGAGGTAGAAACATCAGTGGTGGAATGGTGTGACAGAGGAAAGCTACATAGTTCATGGCAGCTGGGAAGCAGAGCAGGAGAACAATGCCAGAGTGAAAGGGGTAAGGGACCAGATACAGACCCCAAGCTCATGCCTTCAAGATCCATCTAGGTATACCCACATGTGTGCTTCACTAATCCCCTAGGCAGTTCCCAAGTCGATCAAGTTGACAATTCATCTTAACTGCCACACTCTACTCCTTGTCAACTTGATGCCCAAATACATCTTGTTAAACCATACCAATCTCCAAATAATCTCCAAGGTTATAATTCTGCCTAACATGATACAGCATCCCATGCACAACCTAAACACAATAATGCATTCTCCAGAATCTCAGCAATCTCAGTAGTGCTAAAAAGTCCAAGTCCAAGTCTCCCCAGACTCAAAGCAAACTCTTAGCAATGTCTCTGGTAAAAACCAAAGACAAATTACATAATCCCAAGTTACAGTGGTACAGGGTTACAATGGCTCATTACCATTCCAAAGTGGGGTAATTTGGGGGTAGAAGAAAATGGGACCAAAGCAGGGGAAACATTTAAGTCATGTAGTTCCATGTCTAGTATTGGGGATACACAGTGATGAGATGTGAGTTCCAGAGAGCTTGGGCAGCCCCATCCCTGTTGCCTTGCTGATTACAGCCCACACAACTTCTCTCTTGTGCTGATTCTGTTGTGAGCCTGCAGCTTTCCTCAGCAGACATTCCATGTTGCTGGTATCCCCAACTTCCTGCAGTCTGTACTGCACCATTGGCTTTATTCCTACAGTTTCATGCATTGCCCTCTAAGGGGCTCCATCCCTGGCTTCCCAGCCCTTCCTTTGAAATCTGGGTGGAAGCCTTCGTGACCCCACAACTCTTGGATTCTGCATGCTGGTAAAACCAGCATCACAGAGATGATAGCAAGGTCTGCTGCCAGCTTGAGCAGTGGCCAGGCCCTGTTGGGTCATGGTTATAGCAGCCTCTGAGTTCCTGGGTGCCTGAGCAAGATAAAATAAATCCCAGGGAACCAGTTTCCTAGGCAACCCTTCTCGAGCAGGAGGAGTCTAGCAACTCTCTTCCCAAATGAAATGTCTATGTTTTTGTACCATTGACCCTGCAGTGAGTGGGTGGGTACTTGCTGATTCTGAGATACCCTGAAATCATCTTTCTTGTCCCAGTTCAAACTACTGTACTTGCCAGTTCAAAGTACTGTACTTCATGTCTTTTTAATCATTCTAATCTCTTCGGTAGCCACACCTCCTTGGTTCCTACTTTACATGTGGTTCTTTCTATGTCAAAATTTAAGATTTTTCAAAATTTTCTGCTCTGCTTTTTTGACCACAATTCTAAATCTGTCTAAAAGCAGCCAGTGATACCCATGTCATAGCCTGAATGTTGAGTTACCTTGAAATTTCATCCAATAGATTATTTAGTCCACTGCCTTTAATTTTAGTCTTCTGAAATGTCTCAGGACATGGGGAAAATGTAGATAAATTTTTTTCCCAGAATGTAATACACTTGGCCTTTAGTGCACCTGCCAACAAAGACCTAGATCTTAACTGAAATCTCATGAGCCTGTCTGCTCTTTACTGACCATTTACCTGTCATCATTTTGGTCTCCTGAGCTCTGGTCAGAATGACCTATCAGGCTCTGTTTACATCATTCGAAGGCCTCTTTAGCCTATGTCTCTAAATCTTTTCTATTACCTCCTGTAAATCAGTTCCAAAGGCTTCAAAAACATCATGATCGGGTACAGTCACAGCAGTGGCCCCACTTCTCTGGTACCAGTTTTCTATATTAGCTTTACAGTCACTGAGACATAATACCCAACACTCACATATTAAAGGAAGAAAGGTTTAATTTGGTTCACATTAGGGGATTCAGTCTCTGATTGCCTGTTTCCAAGGTAGAATTTCATTTCACAAGGATATGGCTGAACAGAGATGCTTAGTTCTTAGCATTTGGGAAGCAGAGCATGGGGACATTGCCAGAGGAAAGGGTAAGGGGTAGATATGGACCCCAAGGTTACTCCTCCATGATCCACCCAAACAATCCCAAAAGTGTGCTCTACTAACCCCTTATGCGGCTCTAAACCAGTCAAGTTGACAGTCTGCTTAACCCATCACACCTATCAGTTCCATAAGCATGGCAGTTTCTTCTTGCCTTTGGTATTTGCAAGCGTTCCTCTGGACAGTTCACCTGCTTGTTCTTTGCAAGTTGGCTCCTTGCATCCTTCAAATTTCAGCTTAAATGTCACTTTCTTTGAGATACTTTGTAAACATTCTTTCTGAAAGATACTTGTCTACCAATAACATACTCCTTTTCTTCCTTAATATGTTTCTTTTGTGTTCATATTTGTTTGTGTATTTTGATCTTGCGCCTCTACTACATTGAAAACTTTTGGAGGGCAAGACTTCTGTTTTATTGGCCATTTAATAATGTAGTAGAGCACCTCATACATAGACTCTAAATTTTTAAATTTAATTTAATTTTTGTGTGTGTGTGCAAGGGAACAAACCCAGGACCTTAAGTGTTCTAGGCAAGCATACTAGCAACTGAGCTACATTGCTAGCACTGAATAGATATTCTCAAAGGAATTTTTAATATAACCATTTGAAATAAAACAAAACCACATGATATTTTTTCTTAGGATTTTTACTTGGCTCACAAATTGACAGTGATTGCATTTGCTTAAGTAGTGGAGGAAAAGCAGCAGCATTTAGTATCAGTTGTAGTTCTGGGGTTCAGCAAATACCAACTAGGAACTGGCTAAGAAGTGAGGATGCATTATTATTTTTAAAGTTCTCACAACAGTATCAGGATGTAGAAACTGCTACCTCTGTTTTATAGTAACTGTTTCCTAAAAACAGTTTTATAGGAAACTGAGGCTTAGCAAAGATAATATCAGAATAATTTGCCTAGGCCAGTGGTGGCAAACCTATGGCACACATCCTTTCAGTGGGCTATTTGTATCATTGAAAGCTCTAAAAAGGTTGGCCATCACTAGCCTGGGCAGTGGCAAATGGGGATATGATTTTAAATCAGCTGAGTAAGACTTGTGCCATTGATCACTCTGCCATACAGACATATTATTATTCTCCCACCCCTCACTTTGTTCTTTTAACAGACTTATCAGCCTGTCTTGGTCATTACACAGTAGAGAACTTACTAATATTCTTTTGTAGTTTTTACTAAACTTTAGACTTTTAGTATGTATGAGCTTTTATATTTTGCCTGTCTTACACTCAATCTTCTGAGCTTTATTTTCATAAATATTTTTCTAAATCCTTGAATCTATTTGTCACTTCCTTTAACAAAAAGGAAGGGAAAGAGGGAGGGAGGGAGAGGAAGAGGAAAGACCCCTGTAACTGAAATGGCATTGGAATTCCTTCCTTCTTTACTCTATTCCATCCTTGTGTCATTTCTTTTCAGTCCCTTTAGTCACACTCATAGCAACTTATGTTTCCTGTTATTCATGTTTTCTATTCATCAGTCCTTCAACAAATACCAAATATTTACTGACAATGTAGTATAGATGACACTATCTAATCAGACTTTTTTGTGTCTTGTATTTCTAAAAATGATTTTATGAAAAATTTTTTCCTTCAGTAAGAAGAAAGATGGGAAGACAATAACTTGTAGTTGTGTGGCTGCAAAGATCATACTACTGAACTTTATAATCTTGTATAACAATGAAATAGCCATAAAGAACAGTGAGAAGCAGTTTGCTACTTTTAAAATGGAACGTATTTCAGAAATGTTTGTGTTTTCTGATTCCTTTTAAAGGTGGTATCTGTTTCTAAGAACTGACAGTTGAATAAGAAGTTTTTGCCCTACTGCCCACCAATCATGTATTTAGTTTAACATACATACTTGGGGTATATATACACAGTACATATACAGTGGTTTCTGAATTGTTAAAACATTCCCATGTGTAACAACTGTGTCAGCAGTGCTAAGGTACTGTTCCTTTTATCGTTTACCTCGCAGATTCCATTCATTTCCAATTTTACTTATGTTAGCACCTTATTCTCCCTATCTTTTTCAGTAAGGTTGTTTTATACAACTGCAGTACATTTAGATTCTCTTGTCACATTTTGCAGTCCATGATAAGATCTCTCTAACTACCTACATGATTTTTTAGAAATTTATATATATATAAGTGTTTAATGTTTGTGCTGAAAAGTTCCATGGTCTTGACAAGTGCCTACAGTTTTTTTTGTTTTTGGTACCAGGGATCGAACTCAGGAGCTTGCGCTTGCCAGGCAGGCACAGTGCCACTGGGCTAAAACCACCCCTACTATATTGTCTTGTATTCTCCATTACAGTGTCATGCAGGATGAATCAGAATTTTAAATCTTAGAAATTTTTATTTTTGTGATTTCACTAAGCTGAAACATAGCATGTGGCACATAGAAAAATTTGGTAAAATTTTATCATATGGATAAATATTGGAAATGGAATATAATAGCAGTTTTTCCTAAATATTCATCATGAATTATTACTGTCAATATGTAAGTAGGTATTTCAGTGCATTATAAAGCCTGTTACATATATAAACAGTAAAAAGATGAATATTTGTTTAACACAGCCACAATTACCACTAGTAGGTCATTTCTAGGTAATATAGACATTCATATATATTTGCCTCATTGCTTTTTTTTTTGGTATATCTTTTTATTGGTACATTTTAGATGTGCAGTATAATGACATTCATCATTGGAGATATCTCCAACTTTGCATACTCTCTTGGTTCTTATGTTTTAGCCCTTCCCCTGCCCTCCCTTCAATCCCTCCATCCCTATTTACAAAGACTTTTGTTTCCTTTTTTTCATTTTCTCATATTAATTCCATTCCCTTCTTTCTTTTCCCCTAGCCCTCCCACCTCCGCTTCCCCTTTGCCCCTTTTCTCCCTGTTTCACATTATCTATTATACCTTTTAGTCCTTATTTACACTTTCACTTTCTCACACTAGAGAAACTATTCAGTATTTACACGTGTGTCCTATTTATTTCACTTTAAGAGTATCACCTCAATGTGGATCCATTTAGCAATAAATGTCTCTAGTTTCTCATTTTTTATGGCTGAGTAGTACTCCATTTTATTTTTTAAAAACCCCACATTTTCTTTATTCAGTCTCCAGTTGATGGTCCTTTGGGCTGTTTCCAAGTTTTAGCTATTAAAAACTGTGCTGCTACGAACATGGGCACACATATATCACTGTGGTATGATTCTTTTAATTCTTTGGGGAAGATCCCCAGCAGTGGAATAGCTGGGTCAAATGGGACTTGCAGTCCCAGTTCTTTGAGGTATCTCCATCCTGATTTCCACAGTGCTTGCACCAGTCTACACTCCCACCAGCAGTGGAGCAGTGTTCCTCTTTCCCCACAGCTCCACCAGCATTTGTTATTGGTTGATTTCATGATAGCAGCCATTCTTTCTGGTGTGAGGTGGAATCTCAGCATTGTTTTCATTTGCATCTCTCAAATGACCAGTGATGTTGAACATTTTTTCATATGTTTATTTGCCATTTCTACTTCTTTGTGTGAGAAATGTCTGTTCATTTCAGATGCCCATTTTTGTATTGGGTCTTTAAATTTGGGAGGTCTGACTTTTTAAAAATTCTTTACAGATTCGAGATAGTAGACCTTTGTCTGAGGGACCACTGGTGAAAATTTTTTCCCACATTGTGGATTGTCTCTTCACACTGCTGGTGGTTTCTCTTGCTGTGCAGAAGCTTTTTAATAAGAAGAGATCCCACTTGTTGATTGTTTGTGCTAGTTCACGGGCATCTGAGGTTTTGTTCATAAAATCTTTTCCTACACCGATGTGTTCAAGAGTTCTACCTAACCTCTGTTCCAACTGGTTCAGTGTTTCTATTTTAATATTTAGATCTTTAATGCATTTTGATTTTAGTTTAGTGCATGGTGGGAGATATAGGTCTAGTTTTAGACTTTGGCAGTTGAAACCAAATTTCTCCAGCACCATTTATTAAAGAGGCTATCTTTCTTCCAGAGAGGCTGTTTGGCTCCTTTGTCATAGATGAGGTGGCTAAGTATGTCTGGAGTTGTTTCTGCATCTTCTAATCTGTTCCACTGGTCCTCAGGTCTGTTTCTTTGCCAGTACCATGCTGTTTTTATCACAGTATCTTTCTAGTCTAGTTTCAAGTTGGGGATTGTGATACCCCCTGCCATGTCTCTCTTACCTAGAATTGCTTTTGCTATTTTGGGTCTCTTCTTGTTTCAAATGAATTTTTGGATTGTTTTCTTAAGGTCCATGAAGTATGGTGCTGGGATCTCAATTGGAATTGCATTAAATCTATATAGCAGTTTTGGAAGTATGGCCATTTTCACTACATTAATCCTTCCTACCCAGGAGCAGGGGATGTCTGTCCATTTTCTGATATCATCTTCAATCTCTCTTTTCAGAGTGCCATAGTTTTCAGAGAAGAGGTCTTTGATTTCTTTCGTTAGGTTGATTCATAGATATTTCAGTTTTTTGGATGCTATTGTGCAAGGAATTGTTCGCCCTATTTCTCTCTCAGTAAGTCTGTTGTTCCTGTAGAGGAAAGCTATTGATTTTTGTCTGTTGACCTTGTATCCAGCTACTTGACTGAATTTGGTTATTAAGTCTAGAAGACTTTTGGTGACATTCTTCGGGTCTTCTATACAGAGTATCATGACATCTGCAAATAATGACAATTTGACTTCTTCATTTCCTATCTTTATTCCTTTTATTTCTTTCTCTTGTCTAATTGCCATGGCTAATGTTTCCAGAACTATATTGAACAAGAGTGGTGATAGTGGCCATCCTTGTCTTGTTCCTGATTTTAGTGTGAAGGATTTCAGTTTTTGACCATTTAGTATGATATTGGCTTTTGGTTTTTCATAGATGGGTTTTATCAGATTGAGGTAGAGACCGTCTATTCCAATTTTTTGTAGGGCTTTTTTTTTTTCCATCATAAATGCATGTTGGATTTTGTCAAATGCTTTTTCTGCATCTATGGAGATAATCATACGGTATTTGTCCTTGGCTCTATTGATATAGTGTATTACATTGATTGATTTGCATATGTTGAACCATCCCTGCATCCCTGGGATGAATCCCACTTGATCAGGGTGTATGATCTTCTTGATGATCTTCTGCATTGTATTTGCCAGTATCTTATTAAGGATTTTTGCATCTATGTTCATTAGTGAGATTGGCCTACAGTTGTCTTTTTCAGTTGGGTCTTTCTCTGCTTTGGATATCAAGGTGATGCTTGCTTCCAGGAATGATTTCGGGAGTATTGTTTTCCTTTCAATTTCATTGAAGAGTTTAAGCAGTAATGGCAGTAGTTCCTCTCTAAATATCTTGTAGAATTCAGCAATGAAGCCATCAGGACCCGGGCTTTTGTTGGTTGATAAGTCTTAATTACGTTTTCAATTTCTTTGATTGATATTGGGTTGTTTAGAATTTGTAGATCTTCTTCATTCATCTTTGGTAATTCACACATGTCTAGGAATCTGTCCATTTCTTCTTTGTTTTCCATCTTATTGGCATATAGGTTCTGGAAGTAGGTCTTGATGATCCTCTGAATTTCTGCTGGGTCTGTTGTAATTAATTTCACCATTATCATTTCTAATTGCATGGATTTGGGCCTTTTCTTTCCTTTTTCTTATGAGGTTGGCTAAGGGTTTGTCAATTTTGTTGATTCTTTCAAAGAACCAACTCTTGGCTTCATTGATTTTGTGTATCGTTCTCTTAGTCTCCATTGCATTGATTTCTCCTCTGATCTTTATAATTTCCTCCCTTGTATGAGCTTTGAGTTTGTCCTGCTCTTCTCTTTCTAGAAGCTTGAGGTTCAGCATCAGGTTGTTTAATTGGGCTCGTTCTGTTTTCCTAATATGCATATTCACTGCTATGAATTTCCCTCCTAAGACTGCTTTCATTGTGTCCCATAGATTCCCATATGTTGTGTTGTCATTGTCATTTATTTGAAGAAATGGTCTGATTTCTTTAATTTCCTCTGTGACCCATTGGTGATTCAGAAGTGTGCTGTCCAATTTCCATGTGTTTATGAAATTCTTGCAATTTCTTTTGTTATTCATCTCCAATTTCATCACACTATGGTCTGATAATATACAGGGGATAACTTCAATTCCTTTGCACTTAACTCAATATGTTCTATGAGCAAATATGTAGTCTATTTTGGAGCGTGACCCGTGTGGAGCTGAAAAGAATGTGTATTCTGGTTTTGTGGGGTGGAAGAATCTGTAAACATCTGTTAAGTTCATTTGTTCAAGAGTTTGAGTTCTAGTATTTCGTTGCTTGTTTTCTGTCTAGTTGATCTATTTGTGACAATGGGGTTTTGAGGTCCCCTACTACTGTTGTATTAGTTGCCTCATTGCTTTTAATACTCTTCCTCTCCTAATGAAGAAAGTGTTTAGAGAGAAAAGATATAAGAACTATTTTAGATCTTAATTCCCAGTGACCCTTTTTTCCAAAATAACTCATTGTGCCCTCCTGCCTCTTCCAATAGTGTTATGTACTTTTATAGTACTGTTTTTATATTTGTGGCAGAATAATCAGTTTATTATGAAATTACTTTTTTTCTTTGCCAGATCTAAACATCTGTTAACATAGATAGTACATGGCAATGTGTATATACCCACTTTTCTTGTGACTACAGATAGCTAAGTAATGTTACGGCATTTTAATATTTTTATCAAGCAAAGAAATAAATTTATTTGAGATATATGTTTTTTATTGTATAATAGATACATATGAATATACTTAATATTTAGGCATTTTTATAAGTTTGAAAACAGGAAAATAGTTTTTATGACTCTTGTGATTTTTTTTTTTTTCCTTACAGTTTCTCAAGCAAGACCTCCCCCAAATCAGAAGAAAGGTGAGGTTGAGCAAATAATTTTAAACTTACCTTGAAAAGTAAATGTGGAAAAACTTAGCAAAACCAGGGCTAGCATTATGCCTGTGTATCAGATGTAGGTGCTTGGTATCCATTCTGATTAGTCAGTACTTAAGCAATATTGATTATTAAAATTTTTTATTGTTATTACTGGCTTTAAAATAGTTTTTAAGCTCAGAAGAATCAGTTATAAATTTTTGAACCGCTAATATTCAGTAGAGTAAGTATAATTCCTTTTAATAATATTTGCTACCTTCAAAACTTTGTTTTTACAGGATCACGCACACCCATTATCATAATTCCTGCAGCTACCACCTCTTTAATAACCATGCTTAATGCAAAAGACCTTCTACAGGATCTGAAGTAAGGAATTTGTTAAACTTTTTAAAATGGGACATTGAGATATTGTTGAAGCAGTACTGATTCAGTATTACTAATTTAGAAGATACAAAATTGTACTTAACAGATAGCTGAAGTATAATTTTTCACAACAGGATATATTTTCTATCTATCTCCTTTAGAGAAAATTACAGGTACTTCTGGCTAAGGTTCTACTGGAAGGATATTACTGTATTAACTTGTAAAATGAATTCTTTTGTTCTGATTTTTAAATTTTTTTTACTAAAGAGCTGGAGTTGTTTAACAACTTGTAAGTTGTAAAACAAATTAAGTTTTTCCCTGTGTGTTAGATGTATGTATGCTCCAGGGAGAGGAGTTGAAAAAGTAGGGGGCATAATTGTTTAACGTCTAACATACACAGCAGTAAAAGTTAAGTTTATACTTTATGATAAAATTAATATGTGAATATTATGAAAATATGAAATATTTTAAAATATTATAAAAATATGAAATTTTTAGTATCTTTCTTTTTCCCCTTCCCCCGTCCCCCTTTCCCCCCTCCTTTTTTTGGAGGGTGGGCCATACTGGAGATTGAAGCCAGGACCTTCCAACTGAGCTACATCCCCAACCCCTTTTTTATTTTGAGACAGTCTTGGCTGTGTTACCCAGGCAGGTCTCAAACCTGCCACCCTCATGCGTCAGCCTCGGAATTGCTGGGATTAAAGGCATGTCCCACTGCCCTCACCTCCCATTTCCTTTGTAAATCAGTATGGTTGAATTTGTATTCTATTTGTTCTAATTAATGTGCATAGTAATAGGTACAAAATAATCTCTCCCTTCCTGGAACAGCTCCACATTTAAAATTTAAGTAGCTTCTGTGTTTTCCAGCAGCATTTCTCTTTATATTAACTATTATGAGAAGGCATATGACTTTTAAAGATCACACAGTTTTTTTAGTCTTTATACTACTTCTTGGATTGGGTATGATACATAGAAGAAAAATGAGTACCGATAAAATAGTTTTAAATAATCTTAATGTATATACATTAGCAAGATTTAAAGGGAGCCATGGTTAAGTGATTTTCAGAATGCTGTCAAGTTTATTAGATATAGCATGGTAAACAATGAGTTTTTCTCAGATTTTTTTCTTCTGTCGTACTGTATGTTAAAGTGGATATATGTTTCATATACCATGTTAACCTCTGCTAGGTGATGAAAGGTTTCAACATAGTTCCTTCTCTCAGAATGCTTTTCATCTTATAGAGGGAAAATAAATACATCAAAATATATAATATTTAGAGACACTGTCCAACAATAGTTGGACAGGAGGTTAACTACATTCTGTTATAACATTTTTATGATGCTTGCTACTTTCTTATGGTACTTCTTAAGTCATCAGATTATGCAGTTGCATTATGTGCCTGGTGATTTAATCTGATGTGCCTGGTGATTTAATTTTGATGTTTGTTAGAGTTAGGCTGGCTGCTCACTAATCTTAACATGGCTTTATTTGAAAGGGATGGTCTTGCAGAGTGATTTTGTAATTGTTTTTGATATATGCTCCAAGAATACCTAAAGCCTTAAGTTGATTTTTGAGTTAAATTCTTAACTTGAGAATTTCTGGTCCAGTAGGGTAGTATATATTCAAATTCAGATAAGTCCTGAGTGATACTAGGGTTGGCTTTTGGGCCTGTAGGGGCCTGTTTTTCCTTCTACTAGAGAACCAGATCAGGGTGAATATGCTTCCTTGACTTTTAATTGGAACCCCCCCCCATTCATCTTTTCACTGATAGGAGGCTTTTCTACAATTCTAAATCCATCTTCCTGTGTGCGTTCATAAAAACCAACCCAAACAAATGCATTCCATTTTTCTCCCTGCAATACCAGTATATTGCATTGGTTTTCAGTTTTTCATTTGTAGAAATGATAATATTCTTTTGAATTTAGCTATATATTTTAGATGTTTGTTATATTTTTATGTATTTCTAGGTGTTTGTGTTGAGAAGGTTTTATACTATCAATGATTTTACATTGCATTGTTGAAACTAGAAGTTTATAAGATATTTAATCTATTTTAGATATTGTAATGAGTCTGCCAGATGTACATTAATCTATTAAGACAACAGCAGATTTCTTAATTTATGCTTCTTATATCTGAGCTATACTTGAGGAGAATTAAAAGTACAGAATATTTCAAAAATATTTGCTCACTTAGCTATAAATAGTTTGGTTTTGTTATATGCCAAACATTAGAAATGTTTTAACCTTTAATCAGTCATACTGATAGCATAGTTATGAGATTCAGATTAATTTACTGATCTCATTTGAGGAGGTTGCTGTATATATTGTATTTGTTCATTCAACAACCATCTATAGTGCAGTAACCAAAAAGCTACCAGCTATGAATCTAAATATACTACAAGTCTAGTCTTCCAGGAACTCACATGATAGTGGTGCTAGTTTGTTAGGAGTCATTAATTAAAATTGATAAAACATAAAATTTGTTCTAGCACTTCGTGTAAAAACCAATTTCAATGCCTTATTGTTCATACTACTTATGTCCTTTGATAATTTGCAGACACAAATCACATCTTGAAGATAGGTTTAGAATCAAATTAAACTTCAACAGTTACCAGCTACTAAAAACTTTACCAAGCACCTCTCACAAATTATATGGTATCAGTGAGAACATACATAATTGTACCTTTTCTTTAGCCAAAGAAATAGTTGAAATTTATTATTTCCACAATTTGAGACGTAAAGAATCTAGAATGCATGTAGCTTGACTCTTACTCCTGAATGAAAATATTGAGAGATGAAAGAACCTTAAGGACTTTTTGGCCTTTCATTTTTATTCTGCTAGTTATTTGCAGAGCAGGGAATAACACTTGTCTCCTTCAGATTAAGAAATTGAGGGGTTTCTTCGGTGCTGGGGATTGAACTCAGGACCTTGCTCTTGCAAGGCAGGTGTGGTGTCACTGAGCTAAATCCCTAGCCCTAAGAAATTGAGTTTTATTCTGGCCCTGGCAGTTGTGTGATAACCATCAAGAACAAAATTAACTCTTCTACAAAATTGAAGACTTTAGTTGTTCAGTGCTATAGTAATGATAGTATTTTATAATCTGGAAGGCCCAATGTTGACAGTTTCTTAATAAATATTTTCAGTGGTAACTAGGAAAATACTTCTATTCAGCAACATAATTAATATCTAAAAATATGAATAGTCTGAGTTCTTTCTCAATAGAGTACCAATGATAATTCTGTAGAAAGAAAATAAAAGCAACCTCCCCTCCAAAAAGAAAATCATATTTAAAATAATTTGATTGATTAAAAATGGAAAGCAAAGGAAGTTGTAATACTTGATTTCAGCTTTTTCTGCGTGTTCACATTTAAAATTTCAATTTCAATAGCTTTCACTATAAAATATACGCAACTTACAAATATATATATTTATCTTTAAATTTTTACTACTGTACTTTTGAACGATAATTTTCAATAATGTTTTTTCCATGAACAATATGGAAAGAAAGTATTTTTATAAAAGTTTAGTAGATGTGGATTTTTTGGTTGAATGTTCCACGTAATAAAATTTCTCAACTAATCTACAACTGGGTGAATAAAAAATGTGATTCTGATCCTACACTTGAAATGGATTTGACAATGTAACTGAAACTGTCAAGCTCATGCAAAATGGATTGCATTAACTGTTTTGAAAAAATGTTCAGTGTTTTATGAGCATTCATGTATTTCCTTTTAACCTTCTAATCAATATGTAAACTTTTTTATCTGTCATAATCTGTGAAATAAGATAGGCTTTTATTTTCTGGTGAGATTCTTTTTTTTTGGCACTGGGGATTGAACTCAGGACATTGTGCTTGCGAGGCAGGCATCAGCACCACTGAGCTAAATCCCCAGCCCTCTGGTGAGCTTCTTAAATGATGGTTTCTGGGTCTTCCAGTCTATTTCCAGTCTTTCCAACTAAATTGTGAATTCTCCAGAGATAGGGTTTTTTCTTATTTGTAGTTGCATTGTTTAAAATGGGGTTTGCCTAATAATGGTTATAAAGTAAATTTAAAAAAAAGAGAGAATGGAGGACTCATGTCCTTGAAATTCAACCTTTTGAGATTTTCTGTGTGTAGTTTTTTAACCTGTGATTAATTTAACCATTCATCAGTGCAATTATTTAAATATAGGATGATCAATTGCATATTTTTTTGTTAATTTTTATTAGGTAATGTAACAGGAAACATTAAAATGACAATTTAATCAAATTTAATAATTTTTCTGTGTATGATACATCTTAAAACATTCAACTTTACAATCTGGACAGTAATATCTAGCCTCTCCAAATCTTTATGCATTATTGTCTTTCTTTGCACAACACACTTCACACTGTTTTGTTGGCCTTTTTTCTGTGGGTGGTATAATTTCAGTAAAATGTCTGCCTACTTATTATATTGATGAAGACCTTGATGCTGGACATCCTGGTTGGTGTTTTGCTGTTTTGTATTTTACAATTATTTGGCCTGTTAGACCTAATCTAAGTTGTAAATGACTTTTTGAATCCCCTTGTTTTGAATAAATAACAAACAAGTTTCATGTTGTTTGGTCCAGAAGGTGCATAAATATTTTATAATATTTTTTCTTGCTTTTTGATTACAAAATAGCTTGTTACATATTGGTTAACTCTGTCAACACCACTCATAGAATTATTATAATCATTGATCACTATTGGAATTTTTTGTTTTTTTTCTTTCATGTTATATCATTTTTGTATTATGAACAGTTGACAATAAGGAGACGTCTTTATGGAGAGGCTTTTCCTCTCTGATATGCTAACATTTCTCCCTTTTTCAGTTTTTTCTTTTGCAAATCTTTGGCATTTCTTTCCTATCCCATCTCAGTGTCCCAAACTTGTCCGTTTTGTATTGTAAAAGAATATCACTGAATTCTGGAGAAGTATAAAAAATTATAGGTTTTTTTTTACCAATAAACCACAAATTAGTAAAAGAAAATATCAGGACTTATTATTAGATTTCACTAGAAACAAACATCAAAGGTGAAGACAATCCCCAAAATAAAAAAATATGCAAAAAATAGTCGATACAAAATAAATAAAGAGACATACGAGTGCATCACATACAAAGAAGAAGGAGTGACACCTGCCCACGCAGTGCTTGGGCTAGTCAGTGTATACCAGACACACTGCCCTAGTGGTGAGCTGGGTAGAGTATTAAGTGGTTAAAACACTTTTATTCCTAAATAGCAGTCCGGTCTGTACATGGTACTTGATCTTAGTTCCCATGAAGTTTTGTTACACTTGGTATTACTTTTTTCAAAAATTTAACTATTTTTAGGGCCAGGGATTTAGCTCAGTGGTTCCGCTGCCTGCCTCGCAAACGCAAGGACCCGAGTTCGATCCCCGGTACCAAAAATAAATAAATAAATAAAAATTTAACTATTTTTAGATCAGATGACCGCCCTACCCCCATCCACCCCCTTAAAGGGCATTGAACCCATGGTCTTTGGCTATGTTCCCAACCCTTTGAGACAGGGCCTAGCTAAGTTATCAGGCTGGGCTTGAATTTGCAATCCTCCCAGTTCAGCCTCAGAGTGCTATGATTACAGGAACGCACACTATGTACAGCTACTTCAGGTGATCTTTAGTGCTCCTTATTCATTTTAATGATTTGTGAATTTGGTGTTAATCCAGTTCTCAAAATTTTAAGTAATTGATGGCTGTTCATATTTTTTATAAGTATATTTGACTGCAAAACATTCATAGTAAGTTTGTGAAATGTTAACAAAGAAATTCTACCTTCAATTCTTCATTCTCCAGAACTTTGCAGTGTTCCTCTTAATATATTACAAACCTGAATTTATAGTTCAAAGAAATCACAAAGTAAGTTTTAGTGTCTTTCTCTTTACTACTGAGAAGCCAAACATAAAAATAGACCACATTTTCAGGATAGATTCTGCCTAATTTTTCTTCCAAGTTTAAAACACTCCCTTCATTGTTTAACACCTCATTGCAACTGACATCTCCCCTACTGTTTGAGTCAGCTGGAGGCTTTACTGTGTAATTAATGCATAATTGAAACCTCCTCCACACAATTATAGCACTGGCTGTAACCCATAGTTCAAGTTGGCATAGATTTTGTTTGGTTTTATGTAAAATTGAGGATTCTTAAATTTTCTAAGATTTCAGTAAGTGAATGAAACAAAAAATAAAACTCCACTTAACCTTTAACATCCTAAATAATAGTCATATTATAGAAATATTTAAAAATACATTTTACTGTTATAAATAAGATCTTTGGAAAAGTTTCATGGGGCTGTCAGGTTATTTAAAATAAACTGATTAGATGAAATGTATGGTTCCGGCCTTGATGGCAGTTTCACAGGACCAAGTTCCAAAAAGGAGAGCGTGCTCACAGAGAATGTTCAGAAGGTACACTTTGGGTTCCCTGGTGTTCCCCAAATACTGTTCTGTACATGCCTGTGAGGAAATTATAGTACATGAATCTTGGGAAATAACCACTGGGAAAAAAAACAAAGTGATTCTTGGAGTTTACACTTACTGAGAACAGTTCTTCCCAACAGCCACTTCGGAAAACAGAATTTTCCCTCATCATATTGAAGATAATTTTGCACTATCTTTTCTAACTTCGTTGATAGTAAGTCAGCAGTTAGTAGTCTATGAAGAAAATCTGTTCTGTGTGGTTATTTTATTTTTATTTTATTATTATTATTATTATTATTATTATTATTATTATTATTATTATTGAGATAGGGCCTCTACATAGTACAGACTGGCCCTGAACTGACTGTGTAGCCCATGCTGGCCTCAGACTCATGGTGATCCTTCTGCTTCAGCCTGTCAAGTGCTGAGATTACAGGCGTGCACTATCACGCCTGGTTATGTGTGGTTATTTTAAAGATTATTTAAACTATATCTGCTGTACTTAGATGTGGACTTTTTTTTATATCTCCCACTTGAGATTTGTTAGAATTAAATCTGTAGATTGTTGGTTTTCATCAGTTTCTGAAAAGATTGGCCCTTGTCTCTTTAATTATTTTTGAACAGTTTTCCGGTGGAAATTCTTTGAGCTTCAGGTGAACATGGGAGTCAGTACTCCAGAGATTTGCTAGAGAAGCACCTGGGAGCATTACCAATCTTGTATCACTTTAAATTCTCACTTTGAGCTTTCTTGCTACAAATCCAGTTTTGAGACACTTGATTTTTCTTTTCAATTGCTAATGCAGGGATTAAGGTTGGGGGTAGGATGGAAAGAGAATGGTGAGTGGATTTATTTCTGGTTTACCATTGCATTGATTGAACTTAGGCCTTGAGAGCCCCAATTTATAAGGAAAAGCACTCTTTTTATAGATCCCCTACATTGAGCAGAATTTATGCTTTGTAATATTAGAAACCCAGTAATATGTGAAAAACAACGCTCAGATTTAATTGGTTTGCAAGTGGCTTCCATGGTTAGAAATTAAGTTTCATTTTATGTCTTTGAGTTCTTCTTTACTCAGTCTTTGTCTAGACATCTTTATTCCTTGTAGCCCTCTCAGACATGCTTTTACGAATTTTAAAAATACTTTATTAATAGTTTTAATTCTTTTCCTTTGGAAGTATTGGCTCAGTCATTTAAGGAGTCTGTCATATTATACCAGAAACAATAAAATACATAGTTTTAAAAGTCATAGTTTCTTAATGTTGACTCATGGCAGTGCTCCTTAACCCTTGTTCAAAATGTGTATAGAAATACAATGGTCATAATTACTGAATGAAAGTCAGAATTCTTACAAATTTTAAATACACAGTTTTATCTAAATCTTTTCAGAATGATGTTTCACTTCAAGCAGTATTTGAGCATATGCTAAATGCAGAGCAGCAAACTAGTTGATATGAGTGCCATATCTGAGTGACTCGATCTGCCTTTAAAAAACCCGAAGTCTAGTAGGGAGGTGACAGGTTATGTAAATTACTGTAATAATAAGCTGTTAGAAAATTGTACATTACTTTGAGAAGGAAGATAAATTCATAGTGAAATAAATATAATTTATTTAGAATAGATGATTAAATACATCTCTAGAGATATATTTAAAGTTTGGTAAGTTAGAAAACCAAAGTTATCTCATTCTTATTTAAATGTCAGATGCATTGTTCCTCTGGGATGCCATCTTATAAACTTGACAACAATAGAATATTTTGTCAGTGAACCAGAACTGATTTGTTTGAACTTGTACAAGGAGAGCCATAGAAATAAAATGCTATTATGTACTATTTTAAGACTTAAATTTGTTTAGAATTTGATAGGCTTAATTTCTGCCCTATTTTGTTTAGCTCCCTATATTCTTTTCCATCTGGCCGTTGCTGTTAGTAGGCTGATGCTTCTAAGCTGAGGGCAGAGTTTTAAGTGGAACAGCATAATACATTGATAATTGACCTATTGTGACTAAACCAATAGTGCTGTAACATGTAGCACTTTGGTCACATCCTTTGTACAGTTGGCTAGAGCTTTATGTACTTTATTGATTCCAAGATAGAAATGTATTTTTCATGATTTAATTTCCCTGAAATTGGAATGCCTTGCAAATAATGACAATCTTAGTGTTGCTGAGACTAGGTGGCAGTCCTGCCATGGGTTTTCATAGTTTCAGAAATGTTCTCATTATATATTTCTAGCAAAAGATTTGTATCTAGAATATGTTAGATATTCCTGTATATCAGTATTAAAAAGACAGTCCAATTAAAAGTGCGGAAGAATTTAGATACATCACAAAAGAAAATGCACAAATGGCCAATAAACATATGAAGAGATATTATTTTGCACTCATCAAAAAGGCTAAAATTAAAAAGATTATAGAGCTCTCATGCATTTTTAGTGGAAGTATAAAATGATACAGTTACTTTAGAAGACTTTTTGGCAGTTTTATAAAGTTAAACATACCCATGACGCACTAGTTCCACTCAAAGATGTTTATATAACAGAAATGAAAGCATATATTCATAAAACCACTTATATAAGACTATATTAGCTTTATTTACAATAATTCATATTTAGGAACTATTTTATTATAAACTATTATAAACTTTTATTTACAATAATTCATATTTAGGAACATATTTTATTATAAACTATTTGTACCCCTTGCCCCCAAATTTGTATGTTGAAACCTGATCACCAGTATGATGGCTTTACAAAGTGGGTAGGTCATGAGAACTCTGTCCTCATAAATGAGATTTGTTCCCTTATGAAAGAGACCTCAGAGAGTTCCCTTGCCCTTTGTCACTAGAGGGCACAGTAGAAAACTGTCTGGCTGAACTACTGAGTAGGCCGTCACTAGACTGCCAATGTGCCAGCATCTTGATCTTGGACTTTTATCTAAGCTGCCCAGTATGGTATTTTTGTTACAGCATCCCAAATAGACTGAGATGCTGTAATATTATATTCACTGGCAGGAGAATGAATAAACAAATTGCATTTATATTCTTACAGTAGAATTCTACTCAGCAATAAAAGAGAATGAACTGTTGATATGCTCCCAGTGTAGGTGAATACCAGAAACTTCAAATTGATTGAAAGAACCCATGTGCAAAGAAATATGTATCTATGTGATTTTATGTACTCAAATTCCCAGGATAGGCAAAAGTAATACATGATGACAGGAAGCAGAATAGTGCTTGCCTTTTTGGGGGAAGAGTGATAAGGATTGACTGATTTAAAAGGTTCAGAAATACACTGAAATGAAACAGTGGAACATACATTTGATGTTTGTGAATTCCTCCTTGTCAGAGGAATGAGCTCAATTCTGTGTGTCTTTGTAAAACAACAACTGGGCCAGGGATTTAGCTGAGTGGATTCGCCGCCTGCTGCACAAACGCAAGGACCCGAGTTCGATCCCCAGTAGAAAAACAACAACAAAAATAAAACAACTAAGTACTTTATGGGACCTAAGAAAGGAAAATACCAATGGACAAGCTTTGGTTAATTTGAAAACTGTGTGAGTGACTTTGACCTTTATGTAGTACTTAGAACATTCAGTGGGTAAACATGCAGATGCTATGTAACTCATATTTTAGGCATCAGAAATTGAATTAGGTGTTTAATAGTCTTTTTTTATTAGTTGGGTATTATAATAGATGTCTTATTTATATTTTATAATTCATTACTGTTAAAGTTTGTAATTTTAAACTTTTATATCATAATATAAAAAACTATATTTTCGTACTATATTTCAGAAGCCAGAAGAGAGAGATGCAGCATTATATTTAGGAATTTATACATTACCATCTAAGTATAGACAGATTGAGACAAATGAAATAAAAGAAAACACCTCATTTTGGCAGTAAGATCCCTTTGTTTTGGTCTGTTAAGAAGACAGGGACCCAACTGTGTATTGTGTAGCTTACAAGCTAATGAATTACCCATATTGTTCACTTAAAATGTTAACGTGGCATTCATATTAGAACTCATTTTCTAACTGAATGAATATTCAGTTTTTGAAATAATGTATTTTATTGTTCAAAGTAGTATTGCATTTCATATTTCCTATGTGAACTTGTTCAATAAACAAAATAATCAATAGAGAGCAAATGACTATCTGGGGGAAGTATTTCAATATATGGAACTCTAAACTTTTTCTTTTCTTTTTTTTTTTTCTTTTTTTGCTACCAGGGATTGAACTCAGGTCCTTGTGCTTGCAAGGCAGGTGCCAGAACCACTGAGCTAAATCCCGGCCCTCTAAACTTTTTCTTAACTCTGATGTGAAATGGATGTGAGAACAGCTAGCTCAGTAGTTTGGTATTATCACTATCATAATGTACTAAAAACATTTACTACAAAATGTACTACTATGTGATGAATCAAAATTGTAGTATTGGAAATTTTCCGAGAACTCTGTCAAATACATGCTCTCATGCACGACTTCTTTGCCATTTCAACTTTCATCTCTCCTAAACTTTACAAGCAGAATGATTGATACTCAGTGCATCAATAGTGTAGTGCTCCATTTAGTTAGGGGGCTAGATAATAACTAATAAAATATGCTAATTAACTTTTGATTAAGTATATTTAGAAAATAATGACAGTTTTAAAATGCTGGCAGCAGCTCTCCAGAATCCTAGATTATTTTGGGGAATATCTCTTGGAGTACAGTCGAGAGATAATATTAGTGAATTTACTAAAATAAACTGTTGGCATACACTGACTCCTATCCTCTAAAATCTTCAAAGCAACTCTGAAGTTTGATGACATTTTTCTAATTTTACTGAAGCATAAAAGCTGAAAAAGAGTGTTGTATGAAGTGCCAGGATAGACTAAGTCACCCATTAAAGAGGTCTATCCAGCCATAACCAGCAGCTTCTTTTCAGGTGATGTTTTGATTTTTTTCTTTTGGTGCCAGGGATTGAACCTTTTGATTTTTAATAAAGTTTCTTTTTATTGTAAAGTTTTCCTTTAATGGTGTTTCAGAAGTCAAGGATTAGTGTGGAAAATGCTAAGCACTGGTTACATGAAGATAAATTATGTGTTTATACACATACAAACACACAAATTATAGACTTAAGTTTGCCTTTTTAGCAGACAAAGGAAAGATCCAAGCATTATAATTTGCAGTTGTAGAGCAGTTTTATTTGAAAATAAACACTTTTAGTTTAAGACACTGATACTTTAAAACTATTTCAAAATATATTTTCCCATTTTCATCACATTGAGTATATTTGACTTTTTATTATTTGTATTTTTCCCAAAGATTTGTCCCATCAGATGAAAAAAAGAAACAAGGCTGTCAGCGAGAAAATGAAACTCTGATACAGAGAAGAAAAGATCAGATGCAACCAGGAGGCACTGCAATTAGTGTTACCGTACCTTACAGAGTGGTAGACCAGCCTCTTAAACTTATGCCTCAAGACTGGTAAGATAATCTCAATTGTTTTTTTCCATTCATACATTTTTTTGGTGTATTGTTGATTTTTTAAAACTTGTGTGGACAAGTATCAAATTTTATCATGAGTTATACATAGGAGCTGTCCTTGAAAACTGTTAAATTATATAGATACAGGTCATCAATAATGTTAACATCTAGTAGTACCTAAATAAACTAATATTTTAGATAGCCAAACTTTATTTCTAAGAAACACTCAAACTTCTAGAAAATCTCAGACTGTGGAAAATTGTTTACTTATTTATTCTGGATCAGCTTTTAGAATGATAGAACAAATAGACTAACAATTGTCTTATGGTCTTCTATTTTAGAGTTTTGCTTTGGGGACTTCAGGTTTTCTAGTAAGAAATAAGTGATAACATAGTTTTTTTATTGTATGAGAGTAATTTACTGAAAAGAATAACATCTTCAGCTCTTTTCATCATTATGTAATATTTTATTGTATTAAAATGTTTAGCAAAATATTAAGCTCTTTATAATACACCGTACTTATAAAATCAGACACATGAATCATAAATTCTCATTAATCTAAGCTGGACCAAAAATTTGAAGTCTCAGAGTTTCTTTGTGTTGTAGAGAATGCAGACCTGGCACATTAGATGAAATTTGTCTTTAAAGTAATTATTAGTTTTCAGACATTAGGAAGTGAAGTCGTTGGGAATATTAGTATGCTAAAGATTTACAAAAGAATACAGGATTCTTATAATTCTTTCCAGTACCTGATAGGTACTTTGAGTAATATATAAAATGAATGAGATGAGAATTTCAGATATTCAGCTTAAAACCAACTGAGAAAGCTATACTGTTTCTATTATACATTTGCAGGATATCATTATAGGTAGAAAATGATATAAATGCCATCAGTGTGCTACAAATATGGTTGATGTGTATTTGACTCTTTAGCCATTGTTGTCATAGTTTAGGGTTAATTTCCCCTGTTTTCTTTTAATTAGCCTTTCAAGAATTCTAGGAGGTGGGGTAGCATTTTGTATTATTTTGCTCCTCATTAGAATCAGGATGACCTCTGTGCAACAGATTCCCTTTATATTTAGCGGGCACCTTGGTTTTTCAATTACTGTAGGCTATAAATTACACCATAAAATTTTAGAATTATTTAGGAATTACTAAGGATGGTTTTGTCAATTTGGAGTATGTATCCCATGAAAGTGGGAAATTTACCTAAGATTTAATTCTAGCCTGAGAACTCTTGAATAGATTAAGAACTTTAAAATTATGGTTTTTTTACAACTTTGATAGTTGCTGGAGGTCTTTTACTTGAATACTTGAATAAAAGGTAATCCTGGTTTAATGTTTTGTTGGATGTGTGGAATTTTCATTTAAGGTAGTGATTATCAAAGTGAGGTCTGCAGACTTACGGACATTTCCAAGGCCTTTTCAGGGAGTTATAAGGTCAAACATTTTCCATAGTATTAATGAGATAACTATTCACTTGAAAAGGGAACAATATCATAACGTGTGTCCAAGAGTAATAATTTATTTTCTTCTTTCCATCCTTTCCTTCCCTGACACCCTCTCCCCCTTTTTTTGTACCGGGGATCGAACTCAGGACCTTGCGCTTGTGAGGCATTCGGCGGCATCACTGAGCTAAATCCTCAGCCCTCCTCTCTCCCTGTTCTAACATACTCATACACATATATCCTCACCTGTAAAATGGGGGCATAATATATTCACCTTATCGATTGCTTTAAAGATTCAATGTGTTAACATGAGTAAGGTGTAAAGTGCTTAAAACAGCACTGGCACATAGTAAATGCTCATAGTAAATGTTACTAATGTTAACCATTGTTGAGGTTTTGTTTCCACTTTAGTTGTAGGCTTAAATTGTAAATAGCAGTACTTTGTATAATTTCTCAATTGAATTAAATATTTTTCAAAATAATGAAATATGAAAGCCTAGAAAGATATATTCTTCTCTGGAAAACTGGTTTGAATGATGGGCAAAACAAATTACTTTAATACACAAATTAACTTAAAGCATTTAGGATGAATGAAATAGTTGTATAAGAAAGTTATATGCATTGAATTGGTTTTATACTCAGATTTCTAACCAAGTAATCAGAAGAACTCAAAAATAGCACCTGGGGTTTCATAAAATAGTTGGTGAGTTACTATAGTTTAATGTTTTACTTAATGGAAAATATTTAGGATGTACCTAAATCTTAGATTACTTCCTTTTAAAACAATCTCTTTCAGGTTAACCAATGAACTACTGTTCCATATTGAAATGGAAAAGTGAGCCTCTATGTCTTTCAATAAAAAAGGCTAAAGAGATCACAGAAAACTATTGTGTATGTCAGTTATGTTTGAAAAATTTAATTACAAAAAACAGACATACAGAAAATGTGGTACTCATTAATGTGCTCTACTGGTAATTATTATAATCTTTAATGTATTTACTGTATTTGTCTCACTAGAAGGATTGATAATGAAACTATATCACATGAATACTAAATGTGACACTTTTCTTTGGGTTTTACTGTAACTAAAACTCAAATTTGAGATATTCTTCCTCTGTCTCTCCACTCCCCTCTTTTACTTGTAGGGACAGAGTTGTAGCAGTTTTTGTGCAGGGTCCTGCTTGGCAGTTCAAAGGCTGGCCATGGCTTTTGCCTGATGGATCACCAGTTGACATATTTGCTAAAAGTAAGGTTCTTTGTATATTTACTGTTTATCCAGTGTAGAAATGTTACTTAAGAGGGCCATATGTGACTGCATATATGATGAATATACTGAAGGATTGCCATTAACATATTAGCTCTTAAGCACTTGTGAAATATTTTTAAAGCCTTTTTGTACATTAATATTTTGCCCAGCCTCCAACATTAATAGTCACTTAAAAATCATAAATGATTGTTGCCTGTTCATTCATTTTTATTAAAATTGATAACTAGTTTTTAAACAGGTTGACCAGAACTGTGTAGCAGTAAGGGTAAATAAATGCTTTCTGGAATGATTGTAGTATAATTGACTTTTTCTTTTAATTCAGATCTCTGCTCAAGTGGTCTGTTTTTAGAGAGTCTTTCTCTGATCATCCTGTTTAAAATTGTCATCACCTCCTCTCACTTGCTCTCAAAGCGGTTTTGCCTCCTGCCTACAACTGTTTTATTTTCTTGATAGGACTTATTGTTGCTTGATATTATCTAATTTTTATGTCTTTATTATAAGTCTTCCCTACTTAGAATGTAAGTTCCACAGCAAGAAATGTCTTTCTGCTTTATTCACTTTTGTGTTCTTAGCACAGAAGAGTGTCTGGCACATAAGGATCTGCTGAATGAATTACTTCATGCAGATTATATCTTTTGTTTAATATATATTGCCATAATTGATAGAACTAAATAGATTAATTTAGCCTATTTGCTGGGATATTTCAACTACTGTTTAATTGGATTACCAATTTAGAATAGTAACAGAATTTTTAAAAATTATTCTCATGAAACAAGGATATTTATTAGAAATGACACTTCAGCTGTTATGAATGTAGATTGCACTGCTGTGAGATTCATGGTTTTTAGTAACCTGCTTTATGTAATTTTTTTATTAATACATAGTTGTAGTACATAAATGATCACATTCTGTGTGGGGAGTTGATACATGTACATTATACATCTTAATTCTTTTTTTTTTTAAGTCCCCTTCCACTCCTCTCCCTCCATCTAGTCCCCTTCATGTATGCAAAAGATCTATCTCACTACCTATCTTTTATTTTGCTTTTATTTATATTTTGGGTTTCTCATGTAAGGGAAACCATGCAATATTTAAGCCTTGTGTCTGATTTATTTCATTTAACATAATGATCTCAAGATACTTCCATTTTCATACACATGACTCAAATTTATCCTTCTTTGTGAGAGAGTAGTACTCCACTGTGTATAAATACCACATTTTCTTTATCTGTTCATATGTAGATGGACAGATAGACACTTCCAAGCTGTAGCTATTGTCAGTTGTGCTACTGTAAACATGGATGGGCATGTATGTATCACTGTAATATGATGCCTTTAACTCTCAGGAAGATGATCTAAGGGAGAATAGCTGGGTTGAATAGAATATCTTGTTTTAGCTTTTTGAGGAACCTTCATACTGATTTCCATAATGGTTGTACTGGTTTCCATTTCCACTAGAAATATAGAAGGGTTCCTGCCCCGCTTTCCTCCCACCATTTGTTATCTGATTTCTTGATGATAGCCATTCTTTCTAGAGTGAGACGGAATCTCAGTGTTGTTTTAATTTGCATTTCTCTAATGGCCAGAGAATACTTTTCTCTAATGGCCAGTTGAACATTTCTTCTTGTATTTATTAGCCATTTGTATTTCTTCTTCTGAGAAGTATCAATTCATTCCAGCTGTGCATTTTTTTGATTGGGTCTTTTATTGGGGGGAGGTCTAGTTCTCTTGAGTTCTTTATAGTATATTCTGGATATTAATTCTCAGTCTAAGGAATAGCAGGCAAATTTTTCTCTCATTTTGTGGACTGTCTCTTCATTCTTTTGATTGTTTCTATACAGAAGCTTTTTAATTTGATATGATCCCATTTGTTGATTCTTTGTGTCATTTCTTATGCAGTTGTCCTGAGAATCTCTTGATATACTCAGTATTGAAGGGGGAGGAGATCAGCTGTGTAAATTTGAAGATAATCAGCCTTGTTTTGCCAGCTTTTAGACATGCACTCCCTAAATGATTAACATGCCTGTAAGCAGAACTGAGCAGGCATCTATCCCATACATTTAAAGTAATAAAGGAGACAGATACCAAATGAGGTTCAAGCTTTGTTTTGCTTTTAGTTACCTAATGGGCATCTATAGGCCCAAGTGATACAGTCACTTTTTTTTTTTTTTTTTAGTGAAAATAGCTTTTAAATTACTGACTGCCTTAGGACAAAACACAATCATGCTTTCAGTGAATAACAGGTTAAGGGCCTAAGAATTTGTTCTCTGTCCCTGTGGTGGTCTCTGTCAGTGCCAGCATTCTTGCATGAAACCGTCCAGGTTTGAAGGTTTTAATCCTTTATTCTTCTCCTGACTTAATCTATTTTTAAAAACATTTTACTCACCTTATAACTCATTGTTATTTCTGATTAATGCTCATTATTTAATGCTTATACAGTTGGTAAATAATTAAATACTATATGTAGGGAAAATGAGAATTTTAATGAAAGCAAAATGGGAGCGAAAGAAAATAGCCTGTGTTTAACATACTTGCTTCCGTGTTGAGTAGTATTGTTACAAAAATGATTAGAATGTCCTCAAAATGATAATGCTTTCTGAATTTTATTAACACTGTTAAAATTGTTACTTTTCCAAAATCAATAAGAGCTTTGAAAATTTTCTTATGAAAGTAATCACTGGTTTTCTTCCATGAATTGTTCTTTGTCTTCAACCTTCCTTCTCTAAGGGCTCCTTTCTGCCTCCATTTTAAAATGCCCCTTTGCCCTACATGTTAAACAACAAAATAAAGCCTTTGGACCCAGCCCTTTCTCTCTGGCTACTTCTCTTTTTCCTTTTTGAAAAGAATCATTTCCTTAACTCACTTTCTATCCAGTTCTCAATTACCTGGGGTCTGACTCTTTCTCACAAACTATTCACACCATGGCTCAGGTATTGGATAGTTTTGACCTATCAGAATTTGATTCTCTTGACTTGCTTTTTTCCTTTTAAAAATACTGTTTTTCAAATACATGCTGACGCACCAATAAGCAGCCCATAAATTAGCTGTCATGATAGATGTGGTGGTGCTATAATCCCAGCACTCGGGAGGCTGAGGCAGGAGAATTGCTGTGAGTTTGAGGCCAGCCTGGGCTACATAGTGAGCTCAAGGCCAGCCTGAACTACATAGGGAGACCTTGTCTCAAAAAAATTTTTTCTTTTACAGTGTTTGTTTGTTTGTTTAGAAATCCCTGATAAAATGATAGCTATAGTAAAAATCAAATGCTAGTAAAACAGCTAAAAAAATTGAGGCAAAAAGCTGAACATTTATATATGTACGTGAAAAACAAAGTTATATTGATGATAAACTGATTGCAAATATGATAATAAACTAGCTGATAATTCAACTGGATTGTTAGGGTTAGAAAAAGATTATGTTTATTATATGTCCCAAACCTAGTTAGCTTTTAAAAGTGAAAATTGTACCATTTCACCTTCCTGTTCTAAGCTGGGTTACGATAACATTTGGATTAAATTCACATTTCTTATGTTAAAACCACTGCCTACAAAAAAAATTCGCATTGTTCATAGGACATTCCAAGCTTGCTCTCATCAGTGCCTTTGTGGCAATTGTTCCCTCTGCCTAGAATTTTCTCTTAACTCTGCAAGACCTGATTTTCGGTTGTTGACTTCTAGGTTACCTCTTCTTGAGCTAGATCACCTCTCTTAGAGGCCTTCCCCAAACACTAAAATATCTAAAATAACTTCTTACAGTTAATATTTTACCTCCTTAGCCTGCCTTGTTTTTCTTCAGTGTCATTTATACTCTATGAATATTGAATATTTATCTCAAGTGACTCTTAGAATAGACGCTCCATGTAGTGGTAACTTTGTCTTGGTCACTGCTGTATCCTTAATAGTTCATGATGTATAGTGTAGGCACTTGTTGAATATTAGATGTAGTTTTCATTTCAAATTTTTCTTTTCCCCCACTTCATTGTTTTGGTTTTTTTTACCAGCTCCCATTAGTTCTCACTTCCCAATCTTCTTCTTACCATTCATACATCTTCTATCCAAAGAAATCTCCTTTTGTCCTCTAGATTATTACATTGTGGCAGCCTCTGCTGATGTTTTGTAGGATTCTCCATGTCATTTAATTTAAAATCTGTACACTTTAATATCCCCTACCAACCCAACATTGCTTTGAACTCTGTGGCCTTATCTCTATCTGTTGCCTCCATTGCTTTGCATGGTGCAGTTCTATTACATATTACATTACTTCATTTCCTGGGCTAAACCATATTCTCTTTGAGCACGCTCCTCAGGAGTCACTTTTGTTCTTGCCTTATTTCTTACTTGTCCTTTAGGTCTCAAGTTATATGTCACTGTCTATGCATATCTTTTCTGAATTCATATCTGTATCAGTAGTGGCGAACTTACAGCACGTGTGCCACAGCAGGCTATTTGTATCATTGAAAGCTCTAAAAGCTTTGACATCACTGGTCTATATGTTATTGTGATACCTTTATTATGCTGTATTTAAATAGTTCTTTTCTTATTATCCTTGACTGAACCACATGTACTTTATAAAACCTTATTTTTAATTTCATTCTGCAGTGCCTAACATGTGTAAACTCTCACTAAATATTTGTTAAATTGAATATTTTTGATGATACTATGCTGCTTCTATTCAAAAGATGACTTTTTGTTTGTTTGTTTGTTTTTGTTTTTGTTTGGTACCAGGGATTGAACTTGGGACCTTGCACTTGCAAGGCAGGTGGCAGAACCAGTGAACTAAATCCCCGGCAAAAGTTCTTTTTTTTTTGGTTCGGGGGATCGAACTCAGGACCTTGCGCTTGCAAGGCAGGCAGTGGCACCACTGAGCTAGATCCCCAGCCTAAGATCACTTTGATTATAATGTACTTTCATTTGGTAGAAGAAAGATTGTTCTTTTAGATTTCTGGTTGATATCTGTGTTGGATATATTTTTTATTTTATAAAATATTTTCAAATTTTGATTATAATTTGAGTAAAAATATTTTTCCCTGCTCCCCATATAGTTAAAGCCTTCCATCTCAAGTATGATGAAGTTCGTCTAGATCCAAATGTTCAGAAATGGGATGTAACAGTATTAGAACTCAGCTATCACAAACGTCATTTGGATAGACCAGTTTTCTTACGGTTCTGGGAAACATTGGATAGGTAATTCTGATCCTAAAGTATACTTAAAATATGCTTATTGAAATAATTTTCTTGTCTTAGTTAAATTTTAAGCACCTTCTAGTTGCAAATAATATTTTCCATTTCTCTTCATCAGTGTCTAATTTGATGTTGATTTGTAACAGATAATTAACAATTACCTTTGATATATGGCTTTAGAAATAGATGGATTGTAAAGATTTATAGCCTATTAGAAAAAACACTGAACCCTGAGTCAGAAGATTAATGTTAGTCTTGGCTTTGCGATCTGCCTCTAATGACTAGTATGACCTTTTGAACCTCATTTCCTGTCTATCCTTAATGTTTCACAAGCACTGAAAGGTCTGACTCTGGATTTATTTGAGCTATAGGAAGTTTGTGAAAAAGAATTTAAATTTATTTTTATTACTAGTATAAATAGAATTCTTAAAGTCCTTTACAATAATAACAGCTTTGTAATTCTCCTGTTTAAGAACAGCGTATGATCATAATTAATATTAAATTTATTGTTCTCTTTGAAGTGCTCCTTTAAAAATCTGTAACTTTCTTGTAAGACTCACTGGATTTTATAGGTTTCCTCAAAGTCAGATGTGATCAGGGTGACCTAATATGATTATAACTGACAGTATGTTAAGGAGAAACATTTACTTTTCTAGCAGAAGCTCTTAGGTTATAGAATTTAATAAAAGGAATGTTTTCTTCTTGTTTACTTCAGAAGTCCCTCATTTTCAAAGGTTACAGTATCAAATTTCCAGTTTTTTAGAAAATAGAACATCTTGCTTCACTGTTAAGTTTGAAGAAATGTCAACTTATTTTTACATGTAATATTCTAAAATTCTATAATCATCATAACCTGTTATAATATTGCCTTTCAGGTACATGGTAAAGCATAAATCCCACTTGAGATTCTGAATGATTTGGTTCCTTCATTTCTGAAAGTCAGAAGAAGCATAGATATACCTTGATCTAAAGACTGAGACTCAAGCTTTATGAATTTGTCAAGAACTTAACAAACGAAGAAGGTTGCAAATCAGTCTTTTATAAGACCTTATTTGATGCTTTGTGCTTCAAAGGGATGATGCCTGTCATCCATATAAGCAAACTTTTTGGCTTACAACTATTTTTTTAATATTAGCCTTCTAGTCTGTAATGGAAATTGTATATTTTGATAGAAGTTTTTTCTCTATTGGTTAAATTAGCATTACTTAAAATTTGTTTCTTTAGAAATAAATACAGGTTATAAATGTGTGTATATTTAGAGGATATAAGGCTTTTTAAGCCATCTTTGCTTCTGATTTTTCACTGCTCTATAATTACTTTTACTGAAAATACTGTGTTATGAGTGATATTAAATTTTAGATGCTGGAACTTCAAAAACCATGCAAAGGGATGTGACTATTTTGAATGAATCAAATTCTCAACATGTATGTATGTCCAAACTTTTTATTTAAAACGAAATAATGAAAAACCAAGAACAGTTTTTCAGCTTTGGTTGAACTTTTCAAGACTTCTTTACTTTTAAGTGAATACATTTAATGAATGTACATTCTTCTCATTGACTGATGATTTTAAGTCTTAGAATGATCTGTTTCTATGGGGGATATCTTTCCACTTGAAAAATCTCAAAACATTAAAAACATAATTGGCTGTAGTAATTTTTATTTTGAGATCTAGAATATGATTTTGGAGAAATGTATTAGCCCTATTAGAGTATAACTTTTAACTTCTTTATCTCCTCTCGTAAGTCCTCCTTTAATTCTTATTCTATATGGTATAGGATTTTGAGTCTTGTGTTTTCTAGGCATGTAAGTTTTTGACTTCTTATCTTCCATTATCCCTAAATATTGGTAAATTCCCAGGCACCAAAGAATGCATTTGCTTAAGTGTCTGAACAGAAACAAGAGAAGAACATTAGTATTTTTATGTGTGTATTCAATATGGTATAAAATATAAAACCTATATTTTAACTTAGTAAAATATTTTACTATTTCTCTACTTTAAACAAGTGTTGCAGCCAACATATAATGAATGACCATTTTCCTTGAGTTTTGATTCCATCTTCTGTTTCTTAAAAGCTGCTGGGAACAGTTGCTCCCCAAAATTGTTTTTGTCATTAGAGTTGTTGATCACCATTTTGTGTTATGTCATTTTACCCCCAGTGATTCTCTTAGGTTAACATTTTTCTTTTTTTATAAACATATAGCTCTTTCTTATCTACTAAGCTGATACCACTTAGCCTCTTTTTGGAATTTAATGCTGTCATAAAATTGAGAAGCAATTATTATTTATTTTTTAAGAAATCACAGAAGTTCATACCAGTAATAAATAGAAAAGCTTTGTACTCAGATGGAATTCACAAGGCTTTGCAGATAAAAAGCAGTGTTTTAAATTTTCAGACTTTAGTATATTTATAAGGTTTGAACAGATTCTGGCCTCATCTTCCCCACTTCTGTGCCTCCCCTCTACATGAAGATAAAAGAAAACTCAATTTGTTTATATTAGAGTTTCTCAGCATATGAATTTGTTCTCAAAATAAATTATGTGTTATGTAAACTTTCTCTATGAAATAGTCAAGGACTAGAATCTATAATATTTTAATGTAAGATTACTTGTTAAGACTACTGCAAGTGGACATGAATTACCTTTCCATAAAGATTTTTGGTATTTATATGTGAAATTTACTTGATAACAAAATCTGGTTAAAATTTACTTTGAACAAGGTTTATTTTTGTATTTTGAATTTGCCTTATGTACATTCAAAGGCTTCTGGAAGTACTGTGTGGAACATTCAGAAAAGTACAAATATGCTATACCATGTATTTTAAAATCAAACCATATACTTGGGTTCTTTTTAAAAAAATTTTCAAGTTTGATCCCTTAATTAGGTGCATGTAATTAATTTTTTAATGATTCTAAAAAAAAATCCTTTGCAAAACAAAACTCTCAGCCAATCACTTTTCATTCTTCTCTGACAGAGTCCTATAGCAGCACCTAAGACAGTGCCGTGCATATAGTAGGCACTGAGTAAATACTTATATGCATGAGTGAATGATGTACTTTGGGTGTAACTGGTTTATTACAAAAATGGCTTAAATATACTTGATCTTGGAGTTTGAGAATGCAGAACTACAGGGAATGAAGAGTCATAGATAATTTAATGAAAATGAAGTGCACATTATAAACTCACCCATAAATTACTGTTAACTGAAGACACCCTTTGTGTGCTTTACCTTTAAGGAAAGGCTTTATTTCTTTACTCCTTGAATCCTTCTGAGTCAAATCAAATAACAAGAGAAGCTTGTCAGTTTCAATCAGTAGTTCTCAACCTTGAGTGCACACAGAATCATCTGGGGAGTTTTGAAAAATATCTGTGACTGAATCCTAATTCTCATTTAATTTGTCTGGGATAAGACTGGTCATCAGTATTTTTCAAAAGTTTTCTGGGTAATTTTAATGTGTTGGAAGGAGAGAGAATCATGGATTTCATACTGAAAACAATTACCAGTATTAAGTAATTGTGTTTCTTCTTCCTCCTGTTTTTTGTGTGTGAGACCACCCTTTGTACTAGACCATCCCTATTATTGGTGATATTGGTCTATATTCCCAAATGACAGATTCATCTTATTTATTTAATATAGAAGGAGTATTTTGCTGTTTAATATTTAAACAATGTTTAATATATTTCATTATTATCTAGTATTCTAGCTTATGGTTTTTTTCCCATGTGTCTGTGTCCTTTACTGATTCTGTTTTTAGCAGCAGCACAGTAGAAATCCATACAGGAATAATTTATAATGAGGAAAGTCTACATTTTTATGGTAGAGAGAAGTATTTCTTAACCTGCCATGCAAAGTGAGATAGTGTTTGATTATGAAAAGAGACATACTTTTTAATTGGTCTACACAGAAAAGTAAATTACTTGAATAAGATTCATGATCTAATAAACATTGAAGGGAATATTTTTCCTAAATAAAAATTTTGTGACTACTAACACAATTAAAGTGATGACAGTGTTCTTTCTTGGAGGGTGGGAAGGGAGTATCTGTTGAATGAATGTAGTATATAAAATTCTTTGAGATTTCCCAGTATATTTTATAATACTACAAATATGATAATTGCAAAAGCTGGCCAAAATTAATGGCTAGGGAAGCGCTTCTCTACTGAGCTACACCTTCAGACCTACACTTTGTGTTTAAAAATTACTTGCTTAAATATAAAATTGTAATGAGAGAATTTTTTGAGTTTTTGCTTCTAACTTTTCAGGAAAATTTACTAAAGCTTTCACATACACATAACATGTGCACACACACACACACACACACACACACACACACACACACACACATAGGATTCTTAATAAATTGTTAGTCCATCTGGTTAAAATTCATTTAGACTGGTGAGAAATAATTTGCTGTTTAAGTAGAAATTTGTTCTCCATTGAAAGGTTAGTGATAGCTATTTTTCTCTAAACACATGAAAATTAAATGTAATTACATTAGCTTTAGTATTACTAGACTAAATTTCTGCTATTTATTCACTTGAGTTTGAGAGTCACACGGTGATCCACATAATACAGTAACTTTAGAAGTAAAAGGGAGAAATGATTGAATTTGACATACATTGAGAATCAGATTGGGAATTTTGAAATGCCGCGTCCTATGTATTTGGACATATTAATGGTCATGTTTGGAAATATATTTACTCTAGCATTATTTCAGTATTTACATGTTGGGGTAATAACTAAGGAAAATTGATAATGTATAACACTTGTATAAAGAATTATATTTAGTAAATACACAATAGGTAGTAATACTTTCAGGTCATTGATTGTATTTGGGTTTGTGTTTTAGGTAGTGTTTATAAGAGTATCTTGGAAGTTATAAATATGTGCCATTTACTAAAATACAATCAGCATTTTTATATGAATTAAACTAATGAAATAAAATCAGTTTTATTGCCAAAATTTTAATAAATGGGGTGGTAGTATTTCAAATTTAAGATTCTCCCTCTCTTTTTTTTTGCCAAGGAATTCCTTTTTCTAGCCAATTAAAAACTACTGAAAGCAACTGTATCTCCTCATTAAGCAGTAGTACTTAATCAAATAATGCATTTCCATTGCATGAGTGTAGCAGCTCTCATTAATTGTATAACCACTGGTTTGTACTATTTCACAATCAAAATGATTCTTGAATAGAGCTTGGGTTTGGCCCACTGTGCAACCTGATAGTGTTCTGCTTATTCTGATTCTATTTTGGTGGATTTTAAAAATTCCATTTTAATTTTAAATAGAATTTTTGCAGTACTTTACATTAAGAATCTTGGGGACATTTCCACCCTGTCGTCCCCAACTTAAAAAAGAAAGAAAGAAAGAAAAAAGCTTACAAAGAAGCCAGGAATTATGGATATGTAGTCTTTACATGAAGTGATGCATGAGATTTGTCAAGATACAGTGTTTCTGTTTGAGAAGTAAGTGAAATACAAGTTTTCATTTTGAAAACTAATAGTTAAATCTGTAGTCTCAGTTAAATAATTTAGAGAATCATTCTTCACAAAGATAGCAAGCTATATGCCTACTAAACTTAGATGGATTATAGTCAAATTCCTATGTTATTATTGTAATAGTTTTAAGAGGGTATCCTGATATATTACCTTTACAGTTTGAGCATCCTGATTTTAACATTTAATTTTCAATGCAAACTGTTCTCCCATATAATCAAATCATTAACAACATCATCATATTGGTGATGCCATTAATAATGTGTGGATCTTCTGGACCAGAATTTCTTTAATGAAGAACTTAATGGACTATATTCAAACTTCATTTCATTCATAAGTACTCACTTTAATACATATTTTATTCCTTTGATAATCTGCTTTTGGGTGAATGTCCACATAGCTAAAGTAGAACATAAGTTGTAAATGGTGTTTTTATTTTTTAGGCTCACAGGTGCTAGTATATATCAGCATGTTGCCAAATCAGCTTTTTTCTCTTTTTGTAAAACGATTTCTCTTTTTGATTGTGTGATCAGCACTTATGGTGAGTTGGGAGACTTTTTGTCTTACAGTTTTCTTAAATGGCAGCAGAATACATTATACAATAGCTCTGGAGAAGGCTGTGTGTCTGAGTCTAATAATTAGTTGTAGATCCTTTGGCATAGAATGTATAGTTTATAATTCACCATCAGGAGAATGCTGACCTTTATGAAATACCTAATATAAATCAAGCTGAGACTATGGTGAAGTAGAAGACATCTGAGAGATTCTGTTGTTGTATTTGAATATTTTATTGGATTTTGCTTCATTTGCCAACAATTTTTTTATTAATACATGTGTGTAGTACATAATAATCAGACATTCTTTGTGGGGAGTTGCCATGTATACAACACGCTGTAGTTTTTTCATGCATTTCCCTCCTTCCATCTCTTGGTCCTGTACCCTTTTGCAAACAAATTGCAACTGGGAACACATTATATCACAGTTGTTGTGTTAAACACGGTATTCTCACAGAGCTGCCTTCATACAAATCAGTGTTTCAAAGTGTAATGATCTTTGTTTCTCTTAAGTTGATGAATAATACAGTCTTTAAAATGGAATTGCTTGAAAGTGTGGAGTGTGTATAATAGTTGGGGGAGACCAAGTGAGCTTGTTCATGAGTCATTCAGTTGTTTAAGCGCAATTGAACAACACTGATGTTTATGATAATTTTAACTATAAAGCAATTAAAATATTTGTATTTCTTAGGTAATGTATTTTTATTCCATAATACAACACCCAGCACAGAAAGAAGTATAAAGTCACTGATGAAATAAATTAAGCATTGAAGTAAATAAACCAGGTTGATGTAAAACTTGGAGGAAGAAGAAATTACATGAGAACTCCAACTTAATGGAAGAAAATATAGTAGAATGTGTACTACTTTGTATATTGGTTTGGGGTGGTCATGAATTTAAGTAAAGGTAGACAAACCTATGATGATTTTTCTCCAGCAGAATTGAGCTGCCTGGCTGCAGGTGTAGGGAATTGTGGTTAGATGTGGTTTTTTGAAAGGTGATGTAGTGCTTGCATGTGGAAATGTAAACTGTGGAGGAAATAAATGATGAAAAGGTGGCAATGAAGGTGAGAAAGTACCTTCCTATGAAAGCACTCTCCTATGATCTGAAAATTTCAATGAAGTCAGCCTGAAAGAAGAGATGGTAAGGAGGTGTCACGGACGTGACAAATTACCTCTCCGCTTGCATGCCAGGACAGAGAGACTCGTGCTTACCTAGCTCTCGTTGACAACTTCCCATGTCTCCTACAACCTCAGCCGTTCCCTCCCCTTTCCTAGAGGCTTCTGCCACTGCGATTGGCTCAGCTGCTCCTTCTCCGAGCCTCCTGACACCACTGTTGCCTCTGTCACTTCTAGTCAGTTCCCTGTGGAGCCCTCTGCTGCTGTCCCAGGCCCCGAGCCTGCTCATTGTAGCCCAGCAACCTGGCATAACAGGCTACTATGCTAGGCACTGCTGTAGAGGCCAGGGTCCTGCCCAGCTGTCACTCTCGCATGCAGCAGGACCACAGCCTGCACCAGAAGCTCATTTAATGAAGAGCCTGAGTCCAGTCCAAAAACAATGCAGACCTGCACAGTGTGCTGCCCCTCCCTTCCCCTCCCCTCTGCCACCATCACCCTACACCACCTGCAGCTGCCACTGGAGCCTCTTCCTCCCCTTCCTGGTTAATATAGGCCCCCGCCCCACAGGTAACACCACGGCCCCGAGTGCTGGGCATGAGGGGGCCCCACCTTGACAGACCCTATGCTGTGTGCGCCCCCAAGAGTCCTGCCATGGTTCCTGCTCTCTCCTTGCCACCCCACTCTGTGGTCTCCAAAGCTGGGCAGGTGCAAAGAGGCACCAAGTCAGGCTACCTGACCAAATGCCCACACTTCATGCCCTGTGCTTGCCCCTGAAGGTGCTTGCCCCCTCCCCCAGAGCCTTCCAGTGGGAAGCCACACTCCAGGTCTCTACAGCCTAAATAAAGAAGACCCTTCCTGGTTGTCTATAGCACCCCAAAGGCTGTCTATCTACTGTAGATTCATAGATCTAGGGTAAAACTGTCCGGCTGACAACTTGTCTAACTCCTTGTAAAATCATGTAATCTCACCCATTTCCCTCAGACTATCCCAAATTCCAGCGTCCCTACAACATTCATGATTGATAAAGGGCACTTAAAACACCCTGTGTTTCCTTCTGTGGGTACTTCTCTCCGTTCTGTTGGTCCTACAAGGTTGTTTCTTGCCTCCAGGATGGAACCACTTATGCTCAGGCTCATCGTTGAGTAAACACCTCCTTGCGCCCTTCCTACACCCTTTGACCCAGTTAACTCTCCCGTTTCCCAGCATCTCTTGACAGTTCCTTCACAAGACCTTGCAGCTAACCCTTGGCCTGCCTCCTCAGACTGTCCTTACAGGACCACATTCAGGATGCCGACTTGGCCACTCTTCAGTATGTTCCACAAGATCTTTCTCCCATCTAGCCTGTCCATGCTGCCCGTTTGTCATGCACAAAGCAGCCATGAGAAGCTTTGTCCCCCTCCCACCCCCATATAACAACAAAAAGAATGTTATGCTTGGCCTGAATGAGATCTAGAGCAAACAGGCCACTCTCTGCAAATGACAGGCTACTAGGAGAGATGGCCATAGAGAAAATTAAGGGTGGAATATACAATCTCTGGCACTGAGAAGTCTAGTGATCATCTGCACATCTGCACTGACCAACCTTGGACCCTCAGTCATAAACATTCTTTCTGAACATAGCCCTCTTTTCAAGCCCTATATAAGCTTAATTTCTCTGCCAACTGGCTGCTGGTATCTCAGTGTCAGCCCACCCACACGTAGGTGTAATAAATTTGGCTCTTCCCAGCTACTTTCTGAAATCTCCTGATTTAGTCTCTGTTCACACCTGGACAGGAGTAAAGCTTTTCTTCAAAGTCTGTCTCTGAGTGGCCTCATCACATACCATTTATAACAGGAGAGATAGTAAATCAAGAGTTCAGAGGTGATTCAGTAAATGATGAGAAAAAGTTGGGACATTCAAAGTGTCTAAGGAGGAGTTGATCTGAGTAGAAGTAATGCAGATGGTAACAAGGAGAAGATGATTATTGGAGTGCATGATCCATTTAAAGGATCCATGACCAAAACACAAAACTTGGATTAATAGCAAAAGACCAGCAAGCTAATTAAATTTACATTTAGATATTTTAAATGAGTTCAAGAGTACTAAAGGTTTAAATCATTACAGTCCCCCCATAACCAAATTTTACAAAATAATGTGCCTTTCCATTATAGCACAGATTATGAGGGCTTTTCCTATATATTAAGGCTTTTAGACAATAAGGTAGTTTTATCTCCCCCAGTTTGCCTCTGTGTGAGGATAATTTTTAAAGGTATTTGTTGCCGCTTCAGTAGCTCATTGATACTGGAATTGAGAAAGTCCTTTGGAAGACCTGGGCTGTTCCTTTTTGAGCTTTGATTAGGGCCAATATGGAGGTCATTGGTTGAAAGTGCATCTCATTACTAAGGACAACCTGAATAGTACCTGCACTGACTGCAGGTGCTAGGAAAGAGGAGTCCCTAGAAATACTGGTGATAAGAATGATTTTTTTCCCCCAATTCTTGAGGTTTTTCTCTTTGACTTTTCTATAGACCACCTGTTTCCTCAGTTTGTTCTGGAGGACAAACTCTTGGGGTAGGAATTCTTAGGGTGTCAGCTGATTTTTCGCATAATAGTGAGTTGGGTTAGATGCTATTCTGTGCATTACCTAAGTCTTACCTGAACCCATTTATATCCTTGTTAGCATGAAGTTGTATACCTTTTCTTGTTTGGTGACTGATTTTATTCACAATTTTTCCTCCCTTATGCCCCTGCTAATTCCTTAATTGTTATAGTCCAGCAGTGACCCAGCTATATTCTATTGTCTTCACCTAGAAGTGGCCTTAACTTCTCCTGAGAGAGGAAACAGAAGCCATGGACTTCTCAGTGCAGTATCTTAGAAATTTGTGAGCTGAAACCTTCAATGAATAATATATATGCAATAAGCATATTTTCTATCCTATTACAGTGGTTTAAATGTACTGCTGTTCATCAAGGACTTGTCCATTCGTATGTATTTTTTCCTACAACCTCCCCTCTCTTATCATTGTGTCATCTTGTACATGCCTCTTTCTACCCACATTTACACTTGTTTGTACCTTCATCTTAAACACAAATGGTGTCTTCAACTCCTTTCTAACTTTTTGATTCCATCTGCCAACTACCTCTTTTGAACAGTTGCTGTGGGGCCGGAGATTTTAGACAAGTAGAGTGTATACAGCCTTTTGATTCTACTAGAATCTGAGAAGAGAGTTTGTCTTTTATTTCTTCTTTTCTAATCCAGATGTAGGCCTGTAGGCCAGCAGCTGGGAAGCCTTCAGCAAGGACCTAAAACTCCTGAAAGTCTTGCTGTTAAAGATCTATGGACTTAAAAGGAAAAGTGATGCAGAACACGTCTGTGGTACTGAGAAAACTAGCTTCAGAGGATCTGCTGGGTCTCCACACAGTGGGCTTGGTTTCACATCTTCCCATAGGCTTGGAGAGGACAAGTTCTTGTAAAAGCCTTCGTATAAAGGAAGCTGGCGACTTACTTGATAATATATCATCGGCCCACAGAAATAGAGATAACGCTTTCTTTGCTCATAAGTGTACTTCTTAGAGCACCCCGCAGTTGGGCCTGTGCTGAAGGGAGTATGAGTAAACAAAGGAAAGTAGTCTAAGAATACCTAAAGAAAAACAGCATTTACAGTGAGAGAACACTCAGAAATGGTGATAAAAAACCAATTGCTGGTTGAGATGGATGACAACTTTAATCTTGAAAAAGCAGATGAAAAAATTCAGCATAAAATAAACTTTCTGGAAAGTAAAAACATTAAAATGTGGTAGAGAAAGCAGGATGGCCACAGTTGACCAAATTAGCTATCTGTAAGCAAAATGCAGACACATGATGTGAGATGAAAATGTCTGTAGGGGACAAGTCTAGGATACAGAATGTGAATAAATGAAAAACCAAGAGAAAAAAATTAAGGAGGGCACAATTGTTAAATACTAGAGGAAATTTTCACTAGTTTGAAAGGATTCTCCCTATATAGATTCCAAGCAGTATTAAAGGAAAAAGATGCCTAGGCAGATATTCAAGTATTTAATGTTTTAGTACTTCATGCTAATGATGATGTTTTAGTGACAAAAACATTGGCCACATTTTCACTTTGAGGATGAAGAGATAGACATAAGTAAATGAATAAATACGTTGTGAGTGTTAATAAGTGATACAGGAATAAAAACCAAAATAGATGTCGGTAGGCTGACATCTGAGATAAGGTAGAGGTAATGGCAGAATTTACTATTTTTTAAATTGTATTTTTTTGGTTTTATTTGGCTTTTTGAGACAGGATCTCACTATGTAGTCCAGGCTGGGGTAGCCAGGCTGGTTCAAATTCTCAATCTCCTTGTCTCACCTTCCCAAGTGCAGGATTACAGGTATGTGCCACCATACCTGGCTTAGGATTTAATATTCTATACGGGTGGTCAGAGATATCTCAGGTAAGGTGCCATTTGTTCAATAATTTGAAATGAGAGAGGTGGTCTTTTAAGGTCTGGGGAGAAATCACTCCAGGTAGGAGACAGTTCAAAAACCCTGAGGCAGGGTCATACTTGGTATTTTAAGGACTGGGAAGAAGGCCCCTGGACTAGTGAAGGAGCAAGAGCAATCAAATATGAGGGGAGAGAAGAAGCAGGGGAAAAGATTGTATGTGGCCTCGAAGACTATTGTAAGGCTTTTGACTTTTATTTTTCTGGTAGATTTGAGAAGCCACAAGCAAGTTTCTAAGAGTTATGAGGTTTTTAATTTTAAGAGAGTCACTGAGTGCTGTTAAAGAATAGACTACATAGGTATCAGGGCCAAAGGCAGGAGGCCAAATCTTTGTATATTGCAATAACTGAGCCAAGAAACTGTAGGTGTGGACCAGTTTGTTATCATTGGAAGAACTGACAACTGGCCATATTTTGGAAATACTTTCCAAAGTACACAAATTAGATGTGTCATGTAAGATGCTAGAGTCAGTAGCTCTCTAAGGCTGATGTGTGGCACATGTCTGTAATCCCAGCACTCTGGAAGGCTGAGGTAGGAGAATGGAAATGTTGAACCTAGACTGGGCAACTTAGTGTCTCAAAAAAGCCCTGGTGAGGTAGCTCAATGAGAAGGCCCTGGGTTTCAAACCCCATCAGGTTTGTGTGTGTGTGTGTGTGTGTGTGTGTGTGGTCCACAGCACTCTTCACTCTTAAGGTGTTTTTGTTTGTTTGTTTGTTTTTTGCTGAATTACTTAAAGATGAACTTCTGCCTAATAGGATGGAAAAGATTGTATAAAGTTCAGATTTGGGAATGGTAGCAGGTGGGAGAGTCATTTTTGATATGTTGAGTTTGAAATTCCCATTAGACATGCAGGAGGAGATATTCAAATCTTTAAATTTCAGTCTAAAGAGAAATTTACAAAGGAAACAAGAAATTGTATCTCTCGAATTCAGAGTAACACTGTAAATAAGAACCTGTTTCCCAAGTGAAATCATTTGTTTTGAAGATACTCAAGGATACATAGAATATATCCCCTAAATAAACTCCCAAGTGGAAATTGACCCCAAAACTTGGAGAGGTGGCCTGACTTTCTCTGAAGAAAGAAAAGCTATTGAAATAGAAAGCTATTGGGGAATAAGGACCTTAAAGAACAGAACATATTTCCAAAATGAAGAACTGGATGTGCTGACAGAGGAAGGAATGAGGAAAAAAGAAAAATTATACTTTGTAAGTAAATAATGAACGAAGCCATTTTGTATGGAAGACTGTGTCACCCTAGGGAAAGACATTTGACAAGAGGGAAATACTGGAAAGAAACCATAGGTCCAAAGGTACTTCAGTGTCCAGACCTAATTCATATACAGGATAAAATTTAATGGTGAGAGCTGAAGAGGTTAATTGTGACCACATATCACATATTCTTTCTCTGTTTCTCTGTCTTTACCTCTCCCGCTCCCCCTCTCCTCCCGTGCGTGTGTGTGTGTGTGTGTGTGTGTGTGTGTGTGCGCGCGCACATGTATGTGAACTTAGAGTGTGACAAAAGCATTTGGGAAAGGCTCAGGTCCAGCTAGTCATGTTAGCAACTTAGTGAGACCCTTTTCAAAATAAAAAAGGGATGGGATGTAGTTCATTGTGTGTGAAGACCCGGGGTTCAATCCCCGGTATCATAAAACCACAGAGAGAAAGATTGAGATTTCAAGGGATATTTTTGTCCTGTGTGAGTCAACTTTTAAATATGTACTTAGGGTTTAAGTACCATTATTGTAGCATCAAAGTAGTACAGGAAACACCATGGGGGCTGGGAGACCATGCCCCCTCCATCCACCTGAATTTGGGCCACAACCCAGGGTCCATCCTGCTTCCATTTTAAGAGAAGCTGAAATAAAAATAACAGACCCATGAAATCTCTAAAGCTCCAGGTCAGTGCATACATGCATTACATCTCCTGACCTGACCTTCAGTAACATTTTCCCTGCTGGAACCTTGTTAAAAGTTTATACATATGGACTGCATCTCATGTATGTTATTTAATGAGTGGATTCTGAGACAGGCATGTGTGTATGGTGCCCCTGAGATGATTCAGCATCTTGTGAATTATTCCTGTCAATCTTTCCAGAGCCCTAGTGAGAGGCACCGGGGCTGGGGTGCACATGTTTTAAAATCCAAAAGCCTGATTTATCTGAGCACTTTTTATTTCCCTGTCATCCTGACACTACTTTTCTCTTTGTGCCACCTTTTTGTTTTGGTTAGCATGGAGCTCATCATCCCATTATCTTCAATAAATATAACTGCTTTTTCTTTTAGTATTGGATGTATTCTTGGAATTCTTTGCTTGCCATACACAAGACCCTAGAATCTATCTCTTGGATCCATCACTTGGTGTCAAAAGGCTGTATGTAATGCCAAAGTCACACATGAATTCATGTGTAGTTCAGAACTTAGTTTATGTAGAGTGAGTACAGGCGGAGTTATCCTAAAATCTTTATAAATATTAACAATGATTCCTTTTCTCTAAATTTGTATTTTTTAAATGCAGAATTATCTGGAAATAGTTTCAAATTTACAGAAAATATGCAATAAAATACTAAGAAATGCTATGTTCAAATGATTTACATAGTGTTTGTATAATTAACATTTTAACATTTAAGTACTTTTTAAAAAATTTTTCCCTCTTTTTCTTTCATTCTTTTCTCTTCATTTTTGTTCTCTGTACAATTTTCCTCATTGTCCTAATACTTCAATGTTTATTGGCTGAGAAGAAGGATATTCTCTTGCATAACTACAATAAATTTTCAATATAAATAAATTTAATACTGGTTCAAAAATTCAGTCTGCTGTTTATATCCCAATTTTAATCTTTAATCTAAAAATAATTTTCTAGTCTCTTATGACACTGACATTCTTAAGAATATAGTCACCCCCTTTTTTTGTACTTGGTATGGTACTGAGCTATATCTCAGCCCTTTTTAAATTTTTTATTTTGAGACAGGGTCTCACTAAGTTGCTAAATTTTCCAGAGTGGGCTTAATTTTGCCTTCTCCTGCCCCAGCCTCCCGGAGTGCTGGGATTGAGGGTGTGTGCTACCACAACAGGCAGTCATCTCTTTTTAAGTAGAATGTTCCTCATTTTGAGCTCATTGACTATTTGCTCACGATGAGATTTGGGTAATATTTCTGACAGGAAAACCACATACGACATGATATTGAGTCCTTGCGGTATTGTGCCTGGAGGTCCACATGCCCATTTGTTCCCTAGATGATATGGCTGATCACTTGGTGAAGATGTTGTTCAGTGTCTCTACTATATATTTACTGTAGTTTTCCTTTTATATTTAGTAAGCAGTCTGTGGGAAGATACTTGTTGTTTTTATATATTTTTATTGTTATTTGGCATAATAATTATACATATTTATGGGATATAGTTTAACATTTCAGTACATGTATACACTATTGAAGGATAGCAGGCATATCCTTCACCTCAAGCATTTATCATTTCTTTGTGCTTAGAATATTAAAAATCCTTTTTACCACTTATTTAAAAATATACAGTTAATTGTTGTTAGCTACAGTTATCCTGCTGTGCTATAGAACCTAAGAATGTAGTCCTATTCAGCTGCACCCCTGTACCCATTAACTATTCTGAGGTACCTTTTAAGATCATGCAAATATTATGCTTCTCCTCCAAATTTTCCTCTATATTTAGCATCCTTGACATTTCTTGAGTGGATTAATCTTTCCCATGATGATTACAAAACGATAGTTTTCCAACTTCAGCACTCTCTCTACCTTTACCTGATGGCATTCAGCAGTCCACTGTAAACAAAACCCCTTTCTTCTATCTATTTATATATAAATTTATTATCAGTTTGAATTCATGGGTTTCAGTTTTTTTCAATGACTTACAATTCTTTACTGTCCCACATTTGGTCTGTGAGCTTCCTTTCAAGATATCTCTTGTGTCTTTGTGACACCTCTCCCTTTTTCCCGTGTTGGGGATTGAACCCAGTGTCTTATGTATACTAGGCAAGGGCTCTACCACTGCCCTACATCCCTGGCCTGCCCTTCACATTTTTGAGAACTTGCTTACATTCTGCCATGAAGTTTTACAAGATTTAGCTTTGACAATTTGAATCAAGCAGAGTCATAAGTGCAATATAAAATCTAATAATTTTATTAATGTAAGGTCTCATCTACTGATGAAATTTATTAAAAATCTGCCTATATGTAACCCCCTCCCTTTTATTTTTTGACTGGTGATGGAACTCAGGACCTTGCTCTTGTCAGGCAGGCGAGGCACCTCTGAGCTCAATCCCCAGCCCTATATGTAGTCCTTTGAGGATGGATTGTCACCTGAAAAATCAAACATATGTATCAATTAACCAAAATGAAAATTAGCTGTAAATTGTAGAGCAATCTAAAATATTTTAATCAATCCTTGCTTTGCAAATGTTGAAAGATTTTATTTGGTGGCTAGTTTAAATTGAATATTATCTATTTACAAAACAATCTCCACAGAAATTTCATTAAATAAATAAAGCTTTGAAGATAGAGTTTCTTCTTTTGTTTTTTTGGTACTAGAGATCGAACTTGGGTCCTTGTGCTTGTGCAGCGGGTGGTGAAACCACTGAGCTAAATCCCCAGCCCAAGATAGAGTATCTTTAGAAAAGGGTTCTTAACTAGTAGGTCTCAGCACAAATGTTTTCACTCTTTTTATTATTTTTGTCATATTTGGATACTTTAATCAATTTATTTGCGATTTCTTGAGAACTTTCATCCTACTTTTTTCATTTCTATAGTTCCACAACATATCAATATTTCGTGTTAATTGTCAAAGTTTTCTGTGTCTTTTGTGTCGTGCTGATACTTCTCTCTAAATACATTTTCTTGTCACCTTAGACTACAGGAAGGTGAAATCAAAGTTATAGAGATCAAAGATCCTTGTCAGAGGTCTTATTTTAATAGACATATCTTGTGCCAAATTACTAGAATGGCATTTGGAGACAGTTCTTTGGGGATATGTATCTTCTTTGTGTCTATTATTCTTTTTAATTTAATTCCCAGTACCCTGAGGAATTTGCTAACTGCATCAAGGTGAGCATGTAATGGTACGCTCTATTAATACGTAGTTTTTAAATTAATTTGGCAAGTATTTATAAAGTGCTTGTCATGTTCTTGGCAGTGTGCTGTTAGGATATCAAAAAAGTTCTGTTGTGTGCATCCCATCAAAAGCAAGTCTTTGAGGGAATATGAGACAATCATAAGAAATATTAGATAATAGTAGCACTGGAAACCAGCAGATTAAGTATTGAAGCAGGGCTAATGCTTTGATAGGCCTGTGTTTTTAAATTATTCTCAGAGTGTAATATTTATGTATTGTTATATAATAAAGTATCCTAAACCTCAGCAGCTTAAAACAACAAATGGTTACTCTCACACAGTTTTGGAGGGCCGGAAATCCAGAGAACCTGCTTCCGTGCTCACTCACATCTGGGTGGCTCTTGGTTCTTATATGGCTGTTGGCTGGAGGCTGCATTTCCTCTCCATGTAAACCTCCCACATGGGCTGCTCACAGCATGGCAGCTTGCTTCCCACAGAGGGATCTAAGAGGGACAGAGAGAGTTACGGTCTTTTTCATGACCTCTACTGTTCATCACGAAGACTAATCGCGGTAAGCATGGAGGGGATAACACCGAAGTGTGACTAGTATGGGGTAGGTTTACTAGGAGCCATCTGGGAGGCTGACTATGATACAGAGGCGAGCCTGCTTTCCTCAGAAAACACTAATCTAAGGCATCTGGGGAAGGCTGTCCTTGTATGTCCATGGAAAGCCTCACAGAGCTCGTCTCCTGGCAGCTGGACCAGCCACGGGGGTCTGCTTGTGGCCCAGGTGGATGGCTGGGTAAGACAGCCTTAATTTAGGAATGGGGAGGCGGTATATACAGCTGGCCACAGCAGGAAGTTGGAAGTAGGTTTGAACCATCCCTTTGATCTTGCCTCCTTCTAGCTACACAACTCTTAATAAACCTATTTCATCTCAACATGATTATTGAACCCATTATTTGTTCATTTAGCAGCGAACAACAGAAGCTATTTTGACCCTTATAGGATTTTTACTATGATAGGAGAGATGCACCTTAAACACCTAATTTCACAAATAATCATTGAATTACAATTGTGATAATGGCAACAGTTGTTTGTTTCAAAGACCTTGGACAGTACAAGCTCCTCTCCTCCCAGGCAAGAACACCAGGTCATGCAACTGTAAAAGGAATGGGCCCGTTACCTTGTATTTAGGGTACAGTAAGGCCTTTTTTGATGAAAGAAGGGCATTGCTTGCAAACTACTTCATTCATGATGTGAAAAGTTGTAGAAGCCAGACATCATCTCTTACAACTTGATCTTTAGGTACTCAGTTATATCCTCAGCATGTTGAACAATAGCATTTCTGGGAAGAACTGTTAAGTTTTTGACAGTTGTAATCTGTTCAGCACACATAATGTCTGAAGCAGTCAGTAAGGACATCTAAAAATCAATTAATAATCTATAAATTTTGTTGATGTTCTGGAAACTTTTTTGATACCCTAACACAGAACAGTGCCAAGAACATGATATGCACTCTGTAAATACTTGCCCAATTAATTTTTTTTTGTACTGGGGATTGAACTTGGGACTTTGCCCTTGTGAGCCAGGCGGCGGAACCACTGAGCTAAATCCCTGGCCCTTACCAAATTAATTTTTAAATTACATATTAATAGAGCATGTTTGTTCATCTTGATGCAGCTAGAAAATTTCTAATGCCTTCTAGTTTAATTATATTAAAAACAGTCATAAAGCCTTTTAGGTGTATTGTTCATTGTTACTGTTTTGTTTCTGTATTGTGTTACGGTGTATTCTTTTGTCTTTTTTATCTTCTTTGTGGTGACACAGTCTTTGTATAACAATATATCAGAATATTTTCTTACCCTGAAATAAATATGTTTTTCTCATTTTTCTTGAAAAACAAAGAGTTTTATTGTTCTTCCAAAAGTGAGAAATATATATGAAGAAGTAGTACAGTTTTCTCTTGAAAGAAAAATAATAGGGCTTCCACACTGACAAATGGCAACAACTGACGCTTGGCCTCAAATTAGGGAGGCAACGGAATGGTAAAGCTGTGGCAAACTGGAAGGTTCTGCTTCCTTCAAGGGAGCAATTGCTGCTCAGTTTCAATTCATTATCGCCATGTGGGGTTACAAGCCTAATGTTAAAAGATCTTCCAAATTTTCAAGAGCAGCTGCAACTTCAGATATTTATATGAATATTCTGGGATTTAAAGGTCGATATCAAACACAAAAAGAAACACTAGACCAAACGAAGCATATCTTTTGGCTGAATTTAATGTCTGACTGCTGTGGACTGGGACCTTCTACTAGATGGGAAAGACAGGCCCAGGTACCTGAGGATCCAGAACAGTGTGGTAGTTTGAAGAAGGAGGGCTGTGCATGTGGAGGTGAACTGAGTATGAGATGCACTGAAGACTGACCAGAACCTGGATCAACAAAGAGGGTTCACAAATTGTTTCTCTCAAGCTGTTTGGGACCAGCCCTATGCAGTGACTCAGGCAGGGGTAGGCTCTACAGACTCCAGTTGGTTCTTCATTTGGAAGCATACACACTTTGGATTGCTAAAACTCTCCTGTGCCTACAGCCTTTGGGAGCTGAAGATGGGTATAGTGAACTTCTTTCTGAATTGTGCTTGTGGGTTATTTGGTAAGAGGAGGGGGTGAGGGAGAAGGGGGAGGAGGAAAGAAAGAGGGAAAAAAGAAGAAGAGGAAGAAGAAGGGGGAGGAAGGAGGAGGAGAAGGGGGAAAGGAGAAGGAGGAAGAGAAGAACTGTGTTTCTATCTGTGATTGGTGAAGCAGTTTCAGAGTTACAAGTGGTGTGGGCAAGAGGAGAGAATGGATTACAGCAGGATCAGCCTTGTCTAAGAATCAAAGGAGCATCCCTGGGGAATAAATTTGATTTGTGATCTGAAAGATGAGTGGTAGCCAGGCCAAGGGCATGGAAAGTGACCTCCAAGGAGAGGGAATGTCCTGTGATGTGACTGTGAGGTGTGCATTTGAAGAAACTGAAAATATGAAGAAAAGGAGGGTGATTCTCATGAAGCAGCTACAGCCCTGTAGTAAGCGACCTGAAGTCTCTATTAATGGAATTAACCCTTGGTCCCAAGGCTAACGTTAATGTTAACTAGGAGCATGGCATGATCAAATCAGTGTGAAATTTTTTTAAGTAGACTTTTTGCTGTGGTACAATGAACATAGCAAAAAGAGCACAGATTATAAGTGTGCAGCCTATTGAATATTTACGAAGTGAACACCATGTGTAATCAGTACCCAGGAGAAGAAGACCCAGCACCCCAGCATTCCCTCTTCCAATCATTGTCTCCTCTCAGGATTATAAATATCTTGCCTTCTAACATCACAAATTGACTTTGCCGAGTTTTGAACATTATGCATATAGAATTACAAGTGTGTACTTTTCTGTATCTGATTTGCTTTAGTCAACATTGTGTTTAGGAAATGTATCTCTGTTGCTGCACATGATTGTAGCCCATTCTACTTCTCTGGCCAAGCAGAATTCCAGTTCATCCTTGATGCTGAAATGGACATTTAAGGATACACTTTGATACTATTAGAAATAATAGTGCGAGCACACATGCCTGTAATCCCAGCACTTACGGAGGCTGAGGCAGTTGGATGACAAGTTCAAGTTCCCACTTGCACAACTTAGGTGCTGTTTCAAAATTTTAAAATGTAGAGCTGGGCTGGGATGTAGCTCAGTGGCAAAGTGCTTCTGGGTTCAATCCCCAGTACTGAAGAGAGAGAGAGAGGAAGAGAAAATTTGAGAGGAATAGTCTTCTGCATCTCTTTAGGTAAGCATAGCATATGTATGTATTTTTGTTGAGTACACTGGGAAAAATGAAATGGACCAGAGGCAAGAGTAGATGTGGAGAAGTTAATGGTATCTGTGGATGTGGCCCAGATAAAGAGGTGATGGTGATGTGGATGAAGGTATTAGCCATAAGGATGATAAACTGATGGGTCCCAGAGCTATTTAGAGGATTGTCAAGACTCAGTTACTGACTGGATCTCGGGGATAAAAGAGATGCCAATGCCAATAAAACCTCAAGATTTCCGACTTGTTGAATGTGAAAATTGGTATTTCGTTCATTAGGCAGTAGTGGTTTTAAGAATTTGGAAGTCATTTGTGGAAATGTATAAGTTATCATTGCTTCAGTTTAGAATTTGGAGCAATAATTTTACAAATGTGGTGCAATGATTTTACAAAGTCAACTAAAACAAGTGAAATTATTTCCACATATATATATTTAAAAACTTAATAACTATGACCTCAAGTTTACAGATTACATATTTATACATTTTCTTAAAGTGGCTTTAAATGCACTCATTAGTGATATTCCAATTTAAAAAGTGTTCAAATTAAAAGCATATTGATAGATAGAGACTAGATTTGTATTCTTAAGGGAATTCAAACATTTTCCCCTTTTGTCATGGTCTGATAGAGATTGAAGTATATCTTTTGATGGCTGGATAGTGCGTGAAATAAATTGTTCTCAATCTAATTTCTTATGGACCAATGCCTTCATCCCTCAAATAACCATTGCGATAGCTACCTTATCAGAGGCACTAGCAATCAGGGGCTGAGCTGAGTGAGCAGAGCTCAACCACTGATTTATCTCAGAGCATGGATTGGGATACAGGTTGAGATGCTTAAATAGAAGACCATGTGGGAAATACCTCTACCTCAGTTTTTAAAACAAGCAATCTTTTCCCCACAGCATCAAACTACATTTGGTTGTTCACTAAAACTCAGGTAAATAAGAAATGAAATAAATGTTTTGCAAAGGATTCATAGAGTTCCATTTAATTATTTTTTTTCTTTTTCTTTCTCTTTTTAAATTAGATTGTCTATGGGAGAAGAAATAGTTAAATTTAAATCCAGGTGTAACCTATGTTTTCAATATCAATGCTTTTGTTTATTTCTTTAGTATGATATGATGATTAAAAATATAATTTTCTTCAAATCTTGGTTGGAGCTTAATTTTATAGCTCTTAATTTTTATCTATTTCATTAGTAGTCTGCATCTTTATCTATAACATATCACTTCTGGCTCCATGGAACTCTCCAGGCCATTCCCTTGTCTTTCTATCGACCAACATAATCGATTGGGCAGAGTGCAGATATTAAGGAAGACATGAATCATAGAAAACATGGTCACATCTTCATGTTATCCAGGGTTAACTATGCTTCATATAGAAAGTTAGAGTTGCCTTTTGAAACGATATTGTTTTCATTTGTTTTAAAGAGCCAGATAACATTTTCAATATGCTATCATTGTGGTTGTGGTACAGGTGCACATTCCCCCAAGGAGCAGCCCAAGGCAAAAGCATGATGGTATAAGACAGAAAACTGAAGTATTCATTCCAGGTCTGTCACTTTCTGGCTATCTCTTCTTTAGGTAGGTCTCAAAGTCCTTCCAAGCCTTTGTTTCCCCATGTACAAAGCCAGGATAGTAATATCTGTCCTACCAACACAATGAGGTTGTGGTGTACATCAAGTGAGATACTGAGAAGCATTTGAAATATTGAAATGAGCTATATGAATACACCGTGAAACTGATATTTTATGATGATGTATCTAATACAATTGTATTAGATAAATTGTTTTTACTGCTTGTAAGATACCCAAATTAACAAAGGCTTGAGAAAGATTGAATTTTATGTCTCTCTCATAGAACAGTTGACCTGCTTTGTCATCAAGGGACCTGTCTTCTTTTAATCTTGTTGCTCTGACATCTGTAAGTTTTGTTCTCATTTGCAAGGTACAAGAAGATATTCCACCTTTACTATATTCCAGGCAGTTGCAGGAACCATGCAAGACAAACAGGAGAGGAATGTCTTCTCTCATTGAAAAGCACACACTGCCTCCTCTCAAATACCCTCCTTAGTGCACAGCAATGGGTCATACCTAGCTTCATGGAGGATATGAGAAGTGAGTGGCCTTTGCTCTGGAAGTCACATGGCCAGCTTAAAATTGTACACATTGTTAACAACAACAAGGAGTGAGCAGATATTGGGAATATGGTACTCAATATCTGCCACATGAATTGAGGAAAATTAAAAATAGGACTGAATTTTAAAAGATTTATTTTACAGTAGCACAGTCACACATATAATTTCTTTTTTTTTTCTTTTTTTCTTTTTTTTAGGTACTGGTGTTTGAGCCCAGGAGTGCTCTACTATTGAGAGAAATACTCAACCTTTTAAATTTTATTTTGAGATAGAGTTGTTAAGTTGCCCAGGCTGGCCTGGAACTTGAGATCCTCCTGTCTCAGCTTCCTGAGTAGCAGGGATTATAGGTATGTATCCTGTGCCTGGCATAATTTCTAATTTTCTTATAGCCACATTGAAAAAGTGAAAAAGAAACATGCCATGATAATTTTAATAATATATTTTATTTAACCTAATAGACCCATAATATTTTGTTTCCCCATGTAATCAATACAAATCATTAGTATGGTATTTACATTCCTTTTGGAGGTGGTACTAAATCTATGAAATCAAGTGTGTGATATTCAGTGATATCACATCTTAGTTGGGCTAGAAGAACTCTTGAATGTTCAATAGCCTCATGTATCCAGTGGTTGTTGTGTTGAACAATGTAGCTCTAGAAAGAAATATTGACAGAGAGTAGATGATACCAATGAAGGGGAATGAACTTTCTGCATTTCCTGCTGTTTTTACATTTCAGACAATTACTTATTTATTCATTCAGCAAATATTTCCTAAGTATTTACTGTATTCCAGGCACTGGTACTACTGGCACTGAGAATATAGCAGTGAACAAAATTAACCAAGTACTGATGACAATAGAACCATTGTGGTTGATTTGGGCAGTAAACAAGTGAATATTTAGTATGTCAGGTAATAATAAATTGAGAGGAACATGGAGAAGGGCAAAGCAGTGTAATGACTTTCAGGAAAAGACAACCACAACATTGTGATGAATCTGGTTAAGAAGATCCATTGATATCTGGTGGAAAATCAGTCCAAGCAGCATGGACACAGGAGCAAGGCCTGAGGCACAGCATGCTAATAATATGTAGGGAGGCCAGTGTGGACAGGACAGACCCAGTGAGAGGGAGTCGGGAAGTAGCTTTTTTTTTTTTGGTAATGGGGGTCGAACTCAGGGCCTTGAGCTTGCGAGCTAAATCCCCAGCCCGGGAAGTAGTTTTTAAGAAGATGAATGGCTATTCTGTTGAGAATACAGAAAGAGATAGCAAAAAAACCACACAAAAAACAAAAAGACTAGGAGGACACTATTGCAGCAATCATGTCCAGAGGGAATCTTGGTGGAGGTGATGGAAAATTGTCAGATTACGAATGTATTTTGGAGGTAAAGTTGAGAGAATTTGTTGGTGGATTGGATGTGAGTTGTGAAGAAAAAAGGGAAGGCAAGGATGCCTCCAGGTTTTTGGTCAGAGAACCTAAAATATATCATTACCCTTTACTGAAGTGATGAAGACATTGGGATGAGTAGGTTATGGCAGGTTTATGTGGACAGGCCAGTGGGGTAGGGAAAGAAAGCAGTTTTAGACTTGTTAAGTTTAAGATCTCTACTAGACATGCAAGTGGAGGCAGCCGGCAGTTGGATGTCCAAGTTCAGGGAGAGGTTGTGGTGAGGGAGGTCAGCATTGAGGGCATCCTGTGGAGTTGTGCTTATGGCCATTGAACTGGGTAAGACTCTTCAGAGTGAGGGTAACACAAGGGAAGACACTATAGGACTGTACTCTGGGGCGTTCGGATTGTAGGACGGTGATGAAAAGGAATCAACAAAAAGGGTAGAGAGGGCATTGCCAGAGGAGTGAGTGGAGGACCAAGAAATTGCTGAGTACCAGAAGGTGATGAAGAGGGTTCCAAGAAGGCACGAGTGTCCAACTTTTATAGTGTGAAAGAAGTGTGAGGATTTACCTTTAGATGTAGACATATGGAAGTCACTGGTGAGCTTGACAGGAGTTGTCAAATTTTTGGAGATAAGTTGGTTAAAAAAAATGTTATTTCAAGCAATACTGCAATGAGCATCCCGAGATGTACACATTTGGTCAAGCATTCAGTGTTTTCTTAATGACACATTCATAAGTTGGACCAAAGGTATATGTACATGCTCTCATTGAGAAACATTTTAGAAAGATCATATCATAGGTATCATATGATTGGTAGGAGTATATACGCGTGTGTATATATATATTTCCTCTTTCTGGGGTAACTATCTTATTTCTGGCCCTCATCTTCCAGAAATATCAGATACTCTCTGTCCCTGGGTGATGCTTCTTAATAGCTTATTATACATTGTTCCATGATTATAATAAAGAACTAAAAAACAACAGAAAGGGTAAGTAAATGATACATTTATTCACTGGAATAGTATGTGGGTATCAAGATCAAGACATATATATCATATTGTTTATTCAAAGTATACAACATCATGAGGTGACAAACATGTACATTATAAAAGATTACCACAATCAAAGTAATCATTGGCACACATAGTTATCATTTGTCTGTGTGTGTGGGGAGGACACTTAAGATCTTAGCAAGTTTCATGTAAACAATACAGTATTATTAATTATCCATTAGAGTCCTAGTGCTTATTTATCATATATAAAAGTTTGTACCCTTTGACAATATTGTACCTCAGTTGGGCCAGGGATTTAGCTCAGTGGCACCATGCCTGCTTCAAAAGTGCAAGGTCCTGAGTTTGATCTCCAGTACCAGAAAAAAAAATTATACCTCAGTGAATCTGGAATAAAATATGACATAGAAAAATATTTAATGCCATGGAAGACAATATTATACCTCAGTGAATCCGGAATAAAAGATGATATAGAAAAATATTTAATGACATGGAAGATTAACATGGACGATTTAAAGACATGGAAGAAGTCAAAGTAAATAAAAAATTGGATTCTAAAATAGTGCTGATAGAGATTTATTTAAAATTGGATAAATATAAAAATTTTAAGTAGTTACATTTGGGTTGTAGAATTCTGCATGGCTTTAATTTTCTTCATTGTGTTTATTTACATTTTTAAACATTTTTATTAGGAACACATATAACTTTTATATTCAGAAGACTCACACAGAAGTTTGAAAAAAATATTAATTCTGTTAAAAGGAAAATGAAGACCAAGAGTAAAGATGAAGTGCTATGTGGAAAAACTTTGTACAGAAAAACAGGGAACACAATCTACCTTCCAGGATCTGTGGGGTGGAATCTGGATATGGAACCCACCCCAGTCTCCTATAAAAAGCAGTCTCTGGCCAGGGATTTAGCTCAGTGGTTCCAGCACCTGCCTCGTAAGCGCAAGGTCCCAAGTTCGATCCCCAGTACCAAAAAACCAAAACAAAATAAAACAAAAAACCAAAAAAAACTCCAGTTAAAAAGCAGTCCCTGAATGCTGCTGACTCGTTGGCAATATCTGGGTTGCTTGGCTAGGTAAAGTCTAGGCTGGTTGCAAGTGGTTTTCATCATGTTATACGAAGTTCCTGCCTAGGAATTACAGCATCCAGCTACCTACTTTTGGCCAAATGAGGGTCCTGAGTAACGGTTATGGGGTCAGCAATCTAGTTAGATATAAGATCAGTGTTTCTCAATTGCAAACACACATTTTGATTTTATTAGATCACTTTTCCTCCCTTGAAAAACATTTTAGATGGAAGGTTTAGTTACATTTGGTTGAACTCTTATTGTAGATGCACCCTAAAATAATTGGGTTGCCTTTAAAAACATGAAAAAGACCAACTATTGTTATGTCATATAGGCATAATATGAGGTATTGTATTCAATTTTGAATTCTGGTCATATATAGTCAGAAATACTATGTAGATTCCAACTGGGTAGAGAGGGCATAAATCAAAGGAAATCCTCACTGGAGATTCAGAGCTCAACCATTTCTCTTCTGCACTGAAAATAAGGATTAATGCCAAGTTTAGAATGATGGTTATCAAATAAACTTGCGGAAGTCGAAGGATCTCACTTTCTGGGTTTCTTTTTTATGTATTTATTCTCTTATTTATGTATTTTTCATTAGTACATGTTTGCAGTACATAATGTTTATATCCCTTGTGTGGAGGTGGTACATGAACATAACACATCTTCATTTTTTCATCCCCTTTCCCTCCTCTCCCTCCCTGCTCCCTGCATCTGTTGATCCTCTTCCCATTTGAGAAAGATCTGTCTCCCTACTTCCTATTATCTATCTTTTATTTTGCTCTAGTTAAGAAATAATATCATCCCAGTTCTTGCTAGAAGTAGCCCTTAGTCAGTATATGAATATGCAAATAAGAATTCAGGTGGATTCACAAGAGTCATAGAAAAGCTTTATATTTTCTCAAGAAATTGAGTAAACTAGGTATAGGTTACTGGAAAAAGAGGATATTTCAAATGTAGATCTGAAAAAGAGACAGGAAATGTGCATGTCCCTTAATTAAAGCCCAGAGCATTGCCCATTTGAATAATGATAAAAGTTCCAGTAGATGGAAGCTTGGGTTTATGGCACCCCAACAAGAAGGGGTGATTCCTGGAATTAGAAAGTTCAGCTTCGAGGAGTGCTAGGCTTCTTGTACTCAAGATTCATCAAAACGGAATGAAGGCGGTCGGCGCGGAGGGATCTGGGGTGAACGGAGAGCGGTGCTGAGAATCCTCAGCGAAAAAAATGTCCGCCTGAGGAGACCGACACGTTCTGTGGAGGGACCGCAGCCCGCCCAGGGGAAGGCGGCCGCTGAGCCTGCCCACGCGCGGCCGGCGGAACTTTCGCCGGAGGCTGGACCTGCGAGAAGTGGCCTAAGATGAACCCCCAACAACAGCGCATGGCCGCGATAGGCACCGACAAGGAGCTGAGCGACCTGCTGGGCTGCAGTGCGATCTTTTCCCCACCTGTTAATAGTGGGAAAACCGGAGCAGCGACACGGGAAGCAGTCAGTTCAGTGGATCAGAACTTAGAAGATGACGAAACACTTTCTACCTTTCTTTAGGAAGCCAGAATTAACCTGATTATGTAAACCAGACAAACAGTAAACAATAAAGGAAGGACAAAGGAAAAGAAAACTATGGACCAGTTTACCTCATGAAGATATTGCAGAAATCCTCAAAAGAAAAAAGCAAATTAAATTCCACTGTTCATAAAAGGAAAATCATAATCAAAACAAATTACAGCTAACATCATACTTAATGAAGGAATGAAAGTTTTCTTCCATGAGCAAGAACAAAGCAAGAATGTCTACTATTTTTTTTTGTATTAAATTCTTTTATTGGTACATTGTAGGTATACAACACAATTACATTTCTCATTGGGAATTGTACCTTTACATGATGCATCTTGGTTCTTATTTTTTCCCCATTCCTAGCCCTCCCTTCACCCCCTCCACCCTTTCCTATTTACAAAGACTTTGTTTCCATTTTTTCCATTTCTCATCATATTTTCCTTTCCCTTCTTTCCTTTCCCCTGCCCCTCCCACTACCCCTACCCCCTTGGACCTTTTCTTCCTATTTTACATTATCGATTATTCATTCTGATCATTGGTACATTTTAGGTATACAATATAATGACAAAGAATGTCTACTCTTAACCTCTCTCCAGTTCGGTGTTTTACTAGAAAATCCTGGTCAGCATTAATATGGCAACAAAAGGAAATAAAAGAGGAGGAGATTGGGATAGAAGAAATAAAACTGTTTCCATTGACAGACAACATGATTGTCCCAAAGAATCTTCAAAAACCTAGAGTTTAGCAAGGTCACAGGATATAAGATACACACACACACACACACACACACACACACACACACACACCCATCCCAGTCTTAATTCTCTATACATTTGGCCCTCCATTTCTTCTGGTTCATTGTCTGCAGATTCAACCAACCATGGACTAAAAGTATGTGAAAGAAATTGTGGCTGAACTAAGCCCTTGGTTGTCATATTCCCTAGGGAATATAATGTAACAATTATTTACATAGCCTTTGTATTGTCTTAGGTATTATAACTAATATGGAGATGATTTTAAATATACAAGAGGATGCGTATAGGTTGTATACAAATACTGTGTCATTTTCAAAGGAACTTGAGTATCTGTGGATTTTGGTATCTGTGGAGTTTCCTGGAACCACTCTCTTGTGGATACTGAAAAACCACTGTCTAGCAATGTACAATAGGAACATTCATGGAATAATAAGTACTATTTACAGTAGTTCCAAAGGAACAGATACTTAGGTATAAATATAACGTACATGTACACTTGATCTGTATGCTGAAATCTAAATAGTACTGAAGGAAATCAAAACAGACCTAAATGTAGAAGTATACTATGTTCATAGAAAAACTGTCAGTCCTTCCCAATTTGATTTATAGATTTAATACAGTTCTAATAAAAACTCTAGCAGTATATGGGTACAGAGAATCTGACATCAAAATTTAGATGGAAATGTAAAGAAATTAGAATATTTAAAAATTTTGGAAAAGAAGAATAAAAAAGGATTATACTTTGTGATTTTATATCGTGTAGTTTACAGGAAGTACTGCACTGTGAAGGGATACAGAAGTATTCTCCCCTGCCCTCCCCTCTTTTGACTCCTTTGTGTATTTTGGGGCATAGGACCGAGTACTAAACAACAAAACATGGTTGTCAGTCAAGCATGTCATTTCTAGAGAATCATATGTAGTTGTATTCTCTTCCAGAAAAGAAAATAAAAATGATTTGAAAGAAGAAAAAAATAGAGAATGAAGCAGAAACCAGGTTTTTAAAAAGTTCATAGTTCATAGTAGGGACCTAGAAACCAGGACAAAACCTTTACCAGCTTGGAAGTTTCATTTGACATGTGATATTTCCACACATAGGAAAAACATTAGCAGTAGGATTGGCATTGGGGATGAAATCTGTTGATATGAGTTAAGTGGCTTCAGTTGGGCAAGTTTGGGGGCTTTCTGAAACAAAGAGCTATTGTTATCACTGAAAATTTCAATAGAGCTAATAAGGACAGAGCAATAATATTAGAGCACACATAGCAGCAATGCATTAATAAGATATAAAAGAATAGTATCCTATTACAATTCTCCTATCCCAAAACTACCAAAATAGGTGGAGGGAGCTGTACAAGATGCCACTGTACAGCTAGATGGAAGTCTTAGGCTTGCATTAGGGATTTAACTGAGGTAAATAAGCTTGATGCACATAAAGCATACTATATGGCAGTGATTTTCAGCCCTGACTGCCTTAGAATCACCCAAGAAGCTTTTCAAACTCCTGCTGTACCAGCCTTACCAGAGGCTTATTAAAATCACAGTCCCTAGGGAACTGGTTCCAGCAGTGGTTGGTTTTAATCTTCCAGATGATTCCATTGTGGGACCAAAATTTCAAACAACTCCTCTAGGAGACAACAGCACTTAAGACAGGGTGTTGAGAGAGAGCAAAGACCAAATGGAATCAGATCTAAAATGGAGGACAGGATGTTGGCCATAATTATAAATTTGTTATCTCCCTAAAAGTGAATGCTTTATATTATGGTAAGGTGATATTCCATTATTAGTGAGTCAGCGGTGATGGTTAAGCTCAATTAGTTCCACTGGTTTAAGAGCCATCTAGGGGATTAATGAATGATGCTCCTGGGTGTGTCTGGGCGGGTTATGGAGGCATGATCTGATTATACGTGGTCCCTGGTCCCTTCCTATCCAGTAGAGTTCCTCTGCTTTGCTTCCTAGCTACCATAAACTGAGCCACTTTCCTCCACCACACTCTTCCACGATGATGTTTTTGCCTTGGAGCAAGCTAGCCATGGATGAAGTTTTCTGAAACTGTGAGCCAAAAAAACCATTTCTTCCTTTAAGTTTTGAGTTTCTGTATTTGGTTCTAGCAACGAGAAAGCGGACTAGTACATTGGTTCATAGCTAAAAATAGGCAGATGTCATGCATCCCTGTGATCCTGGATTCTTAGAATTTCTTAGGGAATTTCCAGTGTTTTGCCTGAAATTTTTGTTTGCTGTGATGTTTCCAATAACATCAACTTAACTTTTGAAGCATTAAGAAAAAATATTTTTTAATCTGTTTGGTTTTATGGGACAAGTCCACTAACAATCAAGTATAATTGAGTTCTAAATACTATATTCTTTAAGTTGATTTCACATTTAATATATTTTACCAATTAAATATGAATGCATGTAAATGAGACCAGTTTGGTAAGACATTATTGATATTTTGCTTCTACTTCACGTGGGTTGACTTGATTCATTGACTCAGTGAGTCCCTTTAGCTACTCTTCCTGTACCCCCGGTCCTTTGCCTGTGTCAGGCATTCTAATAATCACAGGAAGACAAACATAAAGAAGTCTCTCCTTGCCTTTAGGAAGATGGCAGCGGACCTAGACATATAGAGAATTATTAAACAATATAGACGTATAGTGGGAGATATAAACAGAACATTAAAGGTGGGGCAGAAAAATCTGTGAAGATTCTTGGAGGAAATATCAGCCTTAGTCCAAAAGGGTAACTAAAAATTATCTTTGAAACTATAAGAAAGAAGGCCATTTCATGCAGAAGAGAGAGAGAATTACCTTTTGAACCATTTTACTTTAGACTCAGGCAAAAATTGCTGAGCATCTGGTATATGCATAGAGAAGTAATTTGGGATTTCATCAGTATTGGAATTGCATATAAATTTATAATATTACAGGAAAAATGAAGTCAGAAACTTCCTGTTCAGAAGCTATATGTTTTGAGATGTGCATTTTTAGTATGTTTTGCATATTTTCCTTTTTACTTTATATCTAGGTAGAGCTTTCTAGGCAGTTTCAGATACATTTAATAATAACAATAAACATTTAATTAGTATTTACTATATGCTGGCTCTGAGTACTTTATAGGTATTGACTAATTTATTCTGATGATGAGATATGTAGAGTACTATAACTCGATGCAGCAGCATAGCTTCTTCAAGGTTATCTGTTAAGCAGGAAATCCAGAATTGGACCCGAGGCAGAATTTTACTGCTGGCTCTTATTGGTTATCTTTATTAAAGCTTTTGTGAAGAATAATAGAACACAATTTTAAAAGTATTAAAACACTGAGTTTTAGTCCTTGCTTCTGTGATAATTTTGCCATTCATCTTTTCTGACAGTGATAAATGCATGGATAAAGTTTGATTAGAAAAGAAGCCTTTTGCTGGAAAAAATGGAAGAGAAATTACATTCAAACTAATTTTAATGTAGCATCTGAGGGATTGAGAGGAGAGCTGTCTCTTAGCACAATGCTCCTTAAACTGCCTGTCATAGGAAAACCACTGGAAGGGACATGTAAGGGAGAACAGAGGGGATACATAAAACCTGTGGTCACTGGAACTCCTTTTGCTAAATAAGAAGTGGATTTTGAGAACTACAGCATATCAGATACTTGTCAAAATATCAGCCCAGGAGGGAGCATGCCAAGAAGGGATTTGACAGACTGTGCACTCAGAGGAGCATAGGAACTAGACATTGTCATGCATGAGCATGCAATCACAAGAGACTGAGACAAAGCATTTCACTTGAAAAAAGCCCAAATGTAAACTAACCAACCCACCAACCAACCAGTGTGCATCTATACACTACATATCTCCCAAAGAAATAATGCTATTGAATATTAGATACATCCATTAATTAAAATGATTTTGGATGGGAGAAGAAAAATGGGTCTTACAGTAAACAATTATGGACAACATTTAGCCTAAATCCTATTTTTCCCTATCAGTTTAATATAGGTTTAAATCCATTTTGAAAAGTTACAGTTTAGTAAGGTAAAAAGCACATGACATCAAAATTGCACAACCCTCATGTACAGTTCTGAATCAAATTCTTGGCGAATTGAAAGCTTCTCATAAGTTTGGTAACAAAATGCATTTAGGCACAAAACTTGAATGAACATGACATTATGTATGTTTTTATTTATCATCATTGCACTTAGTGCGAATGTTATTGCTTGAATCTAGATGCACCCCCAGAGCCTCATGTGCTCATAGGTGGGGCTCTGAGGAGGTGGCTGGATCACGGGTGTTCGATGCTGTATTTCTGGGATTAAGGGTATGTGATAACTAAATTGGTTTAGCATAGTTCTGGGCATGGCTGAAGGGATTTAGCCAAGACAGAAGACTCATCCTGGGCATGAATGGTACCACCCAAGAGGCTGATAGCCTCAATGGAATAAAAGGGAAATAAGAAAGGCAGACTGGCTGGGTGATCACTGCTTGCTGTCTCCTGCTTGCTCTGCCAATGGACTGTTCCTCCTCTACAGTGTCCCTTTGCCATACCACCCTAACTTGGAGCCAGCTGAGTATGGACTGAAACTTCTACAAACTGTGAGCTGAAATAAACTTTTCTTCCTTTAATTTGTGGGTGTTGTGTATTTTGTCTCAGCAATGAGGAAGTAACTAAGATAGTGAATATTCATATATTTTGTGGCAAAAATACTGTTGTAGACCCCAATGGGAGCATGGCATAATAGATAGTATTACATATTGCTTTTCTAAAAATCCAAAAATTCTGAATTCCTAAGTACATTTGACCCCACCATTTTCCAATGAAGGATAATGAACCTGTATTGGCAAAGTGAATAACTGTAAACTTCCTAATTTTAGTTGAGATTATTTTCATATTATACTTTTAGTTGCTTTGGGAACAGACATTATTTATCAAGAGTTAAAACTTTATGGAACAGCCAATATGTGATCTGTATTTATCATTCAAATTAATAAAGCTGAGATAAAGAGCTGAAAATGTTTGAAACATTGTTTTCAAAGAAAAATGGTCTTTTTCCATGTGTGAAGCCCTTCTGAAAAAGAGAGTTGAATTGAAGTTGAATAGGTTTTCAAATCTTTGGTGAAACTGATGTCAACAAATTGCTTATCTGTTACAATAAATTCTGAAACACATGAATTTGTTCCTACATGACAAAGTTTAATTATACTCAAAAAGGAACCAGCAGAAAGACAAAAAACAAAAGCAAAAAAAAAAAATTCCAAGACCATTTCAAAGGATATTTGAGGGGTAGGCATAAATACAGTCGGGCATAAAAACTAGCCTAATTAAAATGGTTAAATTGCATGCAAGATGATCACTTTTTAACAGATCTGTTAAGCTAAAACGGGTTAAATGTTAAGTTTACTTAGGGCTAGAAAAATGTATTAAATGTTTGTGCCATTTAAGCAATCATTAACCTTGAGGTCTATAAAATTGTTGTACTAAATAGTTTTAAATTGTTGGTCAACTACTGTTGTAAAAGATGAACACATGCTTTATATAGCACAACAGACTCATCCCAACACTGTGCTATAAGATTTCATCAAACTTTCGCCTGGCTTCCACTGGCACCCATTCCTAAAAGTGATCCCAATCCCCATGTTGAGGGTTTGTGTAAGAAAACCAATGGCGCTAAACTGCAAAGTGTCCATTGTCCCAATGGACCTCTATAAACATTTTTAATAATTCTCCACTTACCTACTTCTGCAGTTCTCACTTTCCCCAACTTCCACAATTCATTTTCCCCACCTTTTAAATTTCTCCACAGCCTCCCTTTGTTCCTTCTTTGTTCTATCTTTAAAAATCTCAGTTACCTTTGTCTCCATTGGAGCTGAACTCAGTTCATACTGAAATCTCTCTTCCTGTCTGTAGAAATCTGCATTAAATCTGTCTTGCTGCCTTTAATGTCTAGAAATATTTTCTCTTTGATACTGGTTTTTGATCCAGCATGTAAAGAGAGCAAAACTTGTCACTGGGTCCTAACAATAGGTAAAAGGTCAAACAAACTGAAAATCAATAATTCTTAGATCTATCAGAGAATAAGGGTCATAGGGAAAACTACTGACCCCCAAATTGGAAAGATAGATGGAGTCTGAGAATCGCAACTAAACTGGAGCAGAAACCTCCATGTGAACCAGGACCAGGTAGGAAATGTAGTTGAAGAATTTCTAAAGGCTCATTGTGGGCAAGTCTGGGAATTAACTTCAGCGGGGAGGAGGCATAGTGTGGCCCAATGAGTCATAGTGAGACCAACAATCTAAAAGCTCCAGGTCTACCCAGGTTCTCGCAATAAAAAATGGAGGAAAATCCCATTATGCTTCTGGGGAGAGAGGGAGAGAAAATAGACATTTGGAAACACGCCCAGTGTATTCTCTTTTGCTTAGCAAGATCTTCCATCTAGAGAAGAAATTATTTTACTAAAGTAAGATATTGGCTTTTACCAGGGCTTAACTAAACTAGGATAAAAGAACTCCAGTATGCTCTAGCTTTCATGTAGGGGAATGATGTAGTCAATTCCAGCCCCCTTTATTCCTTTCTACTCCACCTAAAGGAGTCTGAGTTAGGGAAAGAGAAGTGAATATGACCTTCACAGTCCAGAGGTACTGGCTCACTAAAGGATGAGACATAATCACATGACCAGGAACTCTACCCCTCTCCCTGCATCTTAGCAACATGTCATTGAAAACCTATTTCTCACAGTACCTTTTATCTATATATCATGTCTGGCTTATACAAAATAATTACAAGGCATAGTAGAGGGTAAAAATGCAGTTTGAAGTGACCCAAGAAGCATCAAAACCATACTCAGACATGTCAGGGATGTTGAAATTATCAGACTGGCAATTTAAAACATCAATAATATGCCAAAGACTCTAATGGCAAAAACTGACAGCATACATGGACAGACACGTGATGTAAACAGTGAGATAGACATTCTCAGAAAGAAAAATAAATTCTAGAGATCAAAAACACAGTAACAGAAAAAAAATGCCATCAATAGGTTCATTAGTCAATTGATCTTTGACAAAGGAGCAAAGACAATACAATGAAGAAAAGATAGTCTTTTCAACATGTGGTGCTGGAACAAATGAACAGCTACATGCAAAAAGTGAATCTAGATGTAGACCTTGTACCCTTTATAAAAGTTACCTCAAAATAGATCATAGAACTAATTGTAAAACACAAAACTATTTAAAAAAAACTCCTGGAAGGTAACATAGGAGAAATATCGAGATGAATTGGCAAGTTGGACTTCATTAAAATTAAAAATCTTTGCTGTATGAAAAATACTGTCAAGAGAATGAGAAGTCACAGACCAGAAGAAAATATTTGCAAAAGACATACCTTACAAAAGATTTTTGTACAAAATACACTGCTTCTAATCTGAAAAATGAGGCAACAACCCAAGAGGCAAAGACTATAACAGTTACGTCACCAAAGAAAATATGCATATAAAAATAAGCATATGAAAAAGTGTTCCACATTATATGTAGTCAAGGAAAACACAACCCTAAAACAACAATTAGATATCACTTCGTACCTACTAGAAAGGCCGAATTCCAGATCACCAGTCACACGTCTCGTGCTGGTGAGAATGTGGAAGTAGACGAACTCTCCATTCCTTGCTGGCAGGAATACAAAATGGTACAACTACTTTGGCAGACAGTTTGGCAGTTTGTTATAAACTTAACATTCTCTTACCATAGTAGCTAATATAAAAATTATTTCTAGGTGGTAACAACATCCTTGGAGGCTGACTTACTTCAGTTTCTATTACCCAATATATTATCTATAGTTTTTGCTAGAAAATTACAAGGCATGCAATACTAAGAGATGTGAAAACAAGAAAAGCATGAAAATAAGACTGAAAATATGGCAGAGGTTTAATGTTAATCTGGCTGACTGCACAGGAAATAATACAAAGAATTAACGAAACTGAGATCTCATCCCATTAAAAAGATTTTACACTGCAAAAGAAATCACCAACAGAGTGAAGAGACAACCCACAGAGTGGGAAAAAGTGTTAGCCAGTAGTCTCTCAAACAGAGGACTAGTATCTAGAACATGCAAAGAATTGAAAAAAAATCAGACCCTCCAAATTTAAAGACCCAATCCAAAAGTGGGCATGTGAAATGAATAGACACTTCTCAGATGAAGAAGTACACATGTCAAATAAATATATGAAAAAATGTTTAACATCACTAGTCATTTGAGAGATGCAAATTAAAGCAACCCTGAGATTCCATCTCACTCCAGAAAGAATGACTGTTATCAAGAAATCAACCAATAACAAATGCTAGTGGGGATGTGGAGGAAAAAGGAACCCTTTTCCACTGTTGGTGGGAGTGCAGACTGGTGTAACCATTGTTGAAATAAGTGTGGAGACTCCTCAAAAAACTAGTATTAGAGGTCCCATTTGCCCCAGCTATTCCTTTTCTGGGTATGTTCCCAAAAGAATTAAAAGCATCATACCACAGTGATATCTGCACACCCATGTCTATAGCGACACAGTTTGTAACAGCTAAATATTAGAAACTGCTCAAATGCCCATCAACCGATGAATGGATAAAAAAGATGTGGGTTTTTTTCTATACAATGGAGTATTATTCAGCCACAAAGATGGATGAAATTGAGAAATTTGTAGCTAAATGGATGCACCTTGAAGCTATACTCTAAAGTAAAATAAATCAGACACGTGTAAATATCGCATTGTCTCTCTGGTATAAGAAACTGAAAGTGTAAACAGGGACTAAAATGTATAGTAGACAATATGAAATAAGAAAAAGCTGTTCAAAATGAAGGGGGAACTAGAGAGAGGAGAGGTGGAAAGTAAGGAAGGAAAAAGAAAAAAAATGAGAAAAGAAGAAAAAGTGGAATCAGGGCTTTTGTAAATAAGGAGGGGAAGAGGGGTTGAAGGGAGGGGAGGGAAATGCGAAAAGCAGAAATGAAGACACATCATGTATAGGTACAAATTCTCTATGGTGAATGTGATCATTATGTGTATCTGAATTATACCAATAAAATTAAAATTAAAAATAATGTCAATCTCGTTATCAGCTGCACTGTGTTTCATTCATTCTGTGGCTGTGGGTGTCACAGACTTCACTTCCCCGCGGCGCTCCGGTACCCTTGTATTTTTTTCTTGGCCTTGTTACTGGGTTTCCCTAAGAAATCCCCGTCTGGTAGCCTGTCTGGCAGCTCAGTGACTGATTGCTGGCGTTATGCTGAAGCCTGCCCGCGTGGAGCTGAAGTGCGGAGGAGGCGTGGTCTGTAATCTGAGGGCTAAACTTCAGTCTGGAAGCTGTGGGCATGAGCTTCTGGGCTGGGATCTTCAGAGCTATTCCTTAGCCTTTTGATTTCTACCTTTAGAGGAAACAGGAAAATAAGGCCCTCAGGTAGGTAAGGCTCTGGTAAAATAATTTTTCTTGACTGAGACATTGTTAGGCAGAATGCTCTGGTTATTAAAAAGGCCAAGCCCCCCACCCCCTTGTCTAAGCAAAAGAGAGTCTCCTCCCTTTCCTCCTCAGGTAGGGGGAACCTTTCACAGGTTTTCAGTATGAGAACTTGTAAAAACCCACAGAAGGCAGGATCCCAGGTGTTTCTCTCCCACTCCTAAAGCGAATCCTTGTTCTGCCTCCAGCAATTTGTCAGTTGCCAATTGGTGGACCTACACGTTTAGGACTCAAGTGACTTCTGCCCCAGGTAACCGGATGTGGCTGCTATTCTCTGTATTTGACTGTCTTTTCAGGTTTCGGGGTGGTGCCTTCCCGGTGGCCTCATTTATTTAACTGATTGAAGGAAAGTTATTGATTTTCTGTTTGCCCAACTGTTTTCTAAGGACAGAAGCAATAATGCAGGCTCTTCTTATGTTGGAGCAAGTCAGAAGTCCTCTGTTGTATTTGAAAATAATCATGCAAATATTTTGTTTTTCATGGTACAACCCTTTCACTTAAATTGCACAGTAATGGGAATTATTAAAGGCTGAGTGAAGTGATCTTCGGGAAATGTTACTCTTTGGTTGAGTTGGAGTCACTTAAAATAGAAATAAAACGAAACACAATCATCCACTTGTTTGCATATTGTCTATGACTTCTTCAGGTTGTTTTTTTTTTTTTTGGAACTGGGATCAAATTCAGGACCTTGGGCTTACAAGGCAGGTGCCAGAACCACTGTGCTAAAACTCCAGCTCCGACTTCTTCAAGTTTTGAAGACAGTCTTGAGTAGCTGCAACAGAGCTCATATGGGTTGCAAAGCAAAAAGAAAAAGAAAAGAAAAAACTTCCTATCTGGCCCTTTACAGAATGTTTCTGTAAACTTATTCTGATGAAAACACATTAAAAAAAAAAATCACACTGAGCATAAAACCTGCTCCAAGCAATCTTCCCTAAGCAATTCTTTAAAAAATTGTAAGATGGTATTTTTGTTTTAACGATTACCAAAGATTTAGTTATCTATGTTCTGCATTTTTCTCTTACTGAGTAGTTACTATGTCTTACTTTTCAAATTTTTAACCTTTTCTTTTTCTACTCTTTCTACCTGAAAATTCATCTCCTAGACTAGTTACATCGGGATTCAATGTCATGTCCACAGTTCCTCTTAAATCTACTAACAATAAAGTGAATTTTATATTCTAAAATTTCTTATAATAGCCAAGTGTTGGAAATAGCAGATAAAGTATCAGAAGACATCTAGTAAACAGCTTTATGCAGCAGAGTCCTGAAGTATTCCCATGGGTTCAGGAGGCGAGTAGTCTAAATAATGGAGCAACATTTCAGAGAATTTTTTATCTTTTACCTTCCTTCTGAAATAAGTACTCACTTACAAGTTGAGATGACCTTATAAGACTATCTTGAAAAAATATTTTATATTAAAAGATAGATTTTCCCCAATTACACATTAATTTTATTATTGTCATTATGTACAATGCCTGGCAATTTAAATTAAGAATGTTAATAAAACTATAGTCTAGAAAATAATTCATTTGTAATACAACAGGCTTTTCAAAAAATTAAATTTTCTATCAAATGAAAATCAGTTGGAACAACCAAATGCTTAAGTGCTCTTAATTAATATTTAAGAAACTCTGTGACTCCATTTGCATACATGTGTATTATGAAAACATTATATAAAATCAACTGCTTTGAAATAAAGACTGGAGAAAGGCATTTATGTGACCTCACTTTCACCTGAAAACAAAAAGGTAGATTTTTGATTGAATAAGAAACTTAGTTATTAGAACCCTGTGATACAGTTTAAACCCACTGATGATTTTACTTATCATTCATATTGAGTTTAATTATAAAATTTGTACATTTTTATTAAAATGATTTTTATAAGCACATGTCAGATATTTGTTCAACTTTTTTGGTGCAGGGAATTCAGGGCATCATAAAAATTAATAAAACATGATTTCTACCATTAAGGAGCTTATAGTCTTAGGAAAGAGGTTAAGTACATATAAAAACAGCCTTTCTCTCATTTAATGAATCTCTGTATTTGCTGAGTGCTTAGCACTGTCAGTGAGTAGGCCTACAGGACACACAGTACACAACATAATCTTGCTTTTGCAGTATGCAATATTGAGTGAAAAAGGCCGTGGGAAAAGTAACAAAATATGCAGAGGGATTAGAATAAAAAAAATGAATTTGGGGGGCTGGGGATTTAGCTCAGTGGCACCACTCCTGCCTTGCAAGTGCAAGGTCCTGACTTCAATCCCCATACCAAAAAAAAAAAAAAAAGAAAAAAAAAGAATTTTGGCTGATAATGTAGGAATTGGCGATAGGAAAACTTCATGTATAATGATCCAATGAAATGGACCCAAAAGCAACACACAAGCATTGGAAGCACATTCCAAGAAGTGAAAGGAAAATGCACAAGGATGCAGAGTTGAGAAAGATGTATGTCGATTGTTTAAAAAACGCCAATTGTACTATAATGACTTTGGAAACCTGTTTTCCAGTTGTGAATAAAATGGAACAAATGCCTTCACCATTGTCCAGCTATTCCATTTCTAGGAATATACTCTCTCCCAAAATGAATGAACATATATATTCATTAAAATATTCACAAGGTTATTTATATTAGTTTATGTCTAGCAGACCAAGTGTAGATACAACCTGGAGATTCATCAACAAGAGAAGAGATGAGCAATTTATATTTATGAAATAAAATGAACTATGGATACATGCAGCATAAACATGGTATGTTTGTGAATGAATCTCATAAACATATTGAGGTAAATAAAAGCCAAACAAGAACACACTGTAACTTCATTCATATGTTGTTCTAACAGACAAAGCTAATTTATAGTGATAAAAATCAGAGCAATAGTTGGTGGTAAATTGTCTGGAAAAGGAGTATGAGGTTACTTCCTAGGGTGACAGAAATGTTCTGTATCTTTATTTGTATGATAATTGTATAGATTTACATATTTATCAAAGTCATGTAGCATTTGTAGATTTTACTGTATGTAAACTGATTTTTTTTTTTTTGGTACTGGGGATCGAACTCAAGACCTTGCACTTGCAAGGCAAGTGTGGTGCCACTGAGCTAAATCCCCGGCCCTGTAAACTGAATTTTAATAAAGTACTCTGCATATAAAAACAGCTACAAATGGTTTCTTTAACTAGAATATTGGACACAAAGCAACCTAAAGATTTTAACATTATGGTAAAAGTTGTGACAAGAGGCACAAAAATAGTTGTTTATTCCTCTGACTCTTGCCTTATACAAAGTAGGAGACAAGATAATCTGCTGAAAGGAGCAGGAATTGAGGATATAAGGAGAGAAAGGAAGAGCTGAATATGGAAAAGAGATTATGACAACCTGATAAAATCAACCCTACTTTTTTCCAGTGGAGTTTCAATGGCATTCATGTCAGCTGAAACAAGCTATGTTGACTGATATGTGAAGTTGATTAGATCATGGGGTAACTGATTCCTTTCCATGCAAAGATTCAACTCGATGAAAAGCAAATTTAGTAGATAAATAAATCATGGACCCTTTGACAACAGCTTTTGTGTCTGGTCTTAATGTTCTCCCTAGATATATATCGTTTCATTGCTTGATGGCTCTTCTTCATTGATCATGGTGTGGAGTTGTGTCTTATTTCTTTTTATGGTGTTTCATTTTGTCTCTCATTTTTCAATTGGTTTTGGAAGGGAGAGTGAAGCAGAAATGCCTTTATTGCTTCATTTTTAATGAGAAATCTCCAAAAGTATTTTTTAATGTTAGCATTTTCTCAATGGAGGGTGCAGAAACATGTTGGAGATATTTTTTATATAATTCATTCTTAGTGTTGCTGATGGAAGATGTTCCTGGTAAGCTTTTTGAAAAATGCTTCAGAGACACCTGGAATGCAGGCTTTATAGCTGAATGGATCTATGTGCTTGAAACAGTTTGCTTGGCTGCCATGACAAGATACCACATACTGGTGCTTAAATATTGATTTCTCACAGTTGTGGTGCTGGAAGTCTAAGGCTAGGGGGCTACATTTTCAAGTCCTCTTCCTGATTGACAGAGGACCATGTTCTTGATGTATCTACACATAGTGAAGAAACAGAAAATAAAAGAGAAAGAGACAGAGAACAAGCTGTCTGGTCTGTACTCAGAGGGCACTAATTCCATAATGAGGATCTCACCCAAACCTTGTGACCTCCCAAAGTCTCCATTTCCAAATAATATCAAGCTGTGGGTTAGAGCATTAACATGTGAATTTTAGGAAGACACAAACATCCAGTTCATAACAGTGGCCCTCAGGAAGTTTGTTGGTTTCAACCTTAGCTATAAAATGGATGTCTAGTAAGTTACCTGGAGAGTTGCTCTCAAAACTCGGAATGATGTATATAAAGTGGCAACCAGAGTGCCTGGAACACGGTAGGAACACAACTATGGTTATTATCAAATACAAATACTAATTGGTAAATTTGTTGAAGTCTGTTCTAAAATTAATTTTATTGGTACATTTTAGGTATACAATATACTGACATTCATCATTGGAAATTTGCACCTTTACATAATCTCTCTTGGCTTTTATTTTTCCCCCATTCCTCTACCCTCCAACCCCTCCATCCCTCCCTATTTACAAAAACTGTTTCCATTTTTTCATTTTCTCATATTAATTTCATTCCCTTCTTTCCTTTCCCCTACCCCTCCCACTTCCCCTTCCCCTTTGCTCCTTTTCTTCCTATTTGAAATTATCTATTATACCTTTTAGTCCTTATGTACACTTTCAGTTTCTCACACTAGAGAAACTATTCGATACTTACACATGTGTCCTATTTATTTCACTTAAGAGTATCACCTTAATGTGTATCCATTTAGCTATAAATGTCTCTAATTTCTCATTATTTATGGCTGAGTAGTGCTCCATTTTATAAAACCATAATTTCTTTATCCAGTCTCCAGTTGATGGGCAATTGGGCTGCTTCCAAGTTTTAGCTATTAGAAACTATGCTGCTAAGAATATGGGTGCACATATATCACTGTGGCATGAAACTTTTAATTCTTTGGGGAAGATACCCAGCAGGGGAATAGCTTTGTCAAATGGGACTTGCAGTCCTAGTTCTTTGAGGTATTTCCATACTGTTTTGCACAGTGGTTGCCCCAGTCTACACTCCCACCAGCAGTGGAGCAGTGTTCCTCTTTCCCTACAGCCCCACCAGCATTTGTTACTGGTTGATTTCATTACAGCAGTGGAATCTCAGCATTGTTTTCATTTGCGTCTCTCAAATTACCAGTGATGTTGAACAGCTTTTCATATGTTTATATGCTATTTCTACTTCTTTGTCTGAAAAAAGTCTGTTCATTTCAGATGCCCATTTTTGTATTGGGTCTTTAAATTTGGGAGGTCTGATAAGTTCTTTAGAGATTCTAGATAGGAGACCATTGTGTGAGGAACAGCAGGTGAAAATTTTTTCCCAAGTTGTGGGTTGTCTCTTCACCCTGTTGGTGGTTTCTCTTGCTGTGGAGAAGCTTATTAATAAGAAGAAATCCCACTTGTTGATAGTTTGTGCTAGTTCACAGGCAACTGAGGTTTTATTCATAAAATCTTTTCCTACACCAGTGTCTTAAAGAGTTCTACCTAACCTCTGTTCCAGCCAGTTCTGCATTTCTGCTTTAATATTTAGATCTTTAATCCATTTTGATTTTAGTTTAGTGCATGGTGAGAGATATAGGTCTAGTTTTAATCTTTGGCAAGTTGAAACCCAATTTTTCCCACACCATTTATTAAAGAGGCTATCTTTCCTCCAGTGAGGGTGTTTGGCTCCTTTGTCAAAGATGAGGTGGCTGAGTGTGTCAGGAGTTGTTTCTGCATCTTCTAATCTGTTCCACTGGTTCTCAGGTCTGTTTCTTTGCCAGTACCATGCTGTTTTTATCACTGTAGCTTTGTAGTAGGATTTCAAGTTGGGGGTTGTGATACCCCCAGCCATGTCTCTATTGCCTAGGGATTGCTTTTGCTATTCTAGGTCTCTTGTTGTTCCAAATGAATTTTTGGATTGTTTTCTCAAGGTCCATGAAGTATGCTGCTGGGATTTCAATTGGGATTGCATTGAATCTACATAGCAGTTTTGGAAGTATGGCCATTTTCACTATGTTGATTCTTCCTACCCAGGAGCAAGGGATGTCTTTCCATTTTCTGATATTGTCTTCAATCTCTCTTTTCAGAGTGCTCTAGTTTTCAGAGAAGAGGTCTTTGATTTCTTTCATTAGGTTGATTCATAGGTATTTCAGTTTTTTGGATGCTATTGTGAAAGGAATTATTTGCCCTATTTCTCTCTCAGTGAGTCTGTCATTGGTGTAGAGGAAAGCTATGGATTTTTGTGTGTTAACCTTGTAACCAGCTACTTGACTGAATTTGGTTATTAAGTCTAGAAGACTTTTGGTGGAGTTCTTGGGGTCTTCTATATAGAGTATCCTGTCTTCTGCAAATAATGACAATTTGACTTCTTCATTTCCTATCTTTATTCCTTTTATTTCTTTCTCTTGTCTAATTGCCATGGCTAATGTTTCCAGAACTATATTGAACAAGAGTGGTGATAGTGGCCATCCTTGTCTTGTTCCTGATTTTAGTGTGAAGGATTTCAGTTTTTGACCATTTAGTGTGATATTGGCTGTTAGTTTTTCATAGATGGCTTTTGTCAGATTGAGGTAGAGACCATCCATTCCAATTTTTGTAGGGTTTTCATCATAAATGCATATTGGATTTTGTCACATGCTTTTTGTGCATCTATTGAGATGATCATATGGTTTTTGTCCTTGGCTCTATTGATATAGTGTAATACATTGATTGATTTGCATATGTTGAACCATCCCTGCATCCCTGGGATGAATCCCACTTGGTCAAGGTGTATGATCTTCTTGATGACCTTCTGCATTTTATTTGCCAGTATCTTATTGAGGATTTTTGCATCTATGTTCATTAGTGAGACTGGCCTACAGTTGTCTTTTTCGGTTGGGTCTTTCTCTGCTTTGGATATCAAGGTGATGCTTGCTTCCAGGAATGATTTCGGGAGTATTGTTTCCCTTTCAATTTTGTTGATGAGTTTAAACAGTCATGGCAGTAGTTCCTCTCTAAATATCTTGTAGAATTCAGCAATGAAGCCATCAGGACCCGGGCTTTTGTTGGTTGGTAAGTTTTTAATTACGTTTTCAATTTCCTTGATTGATATTGGGTTGTTTAGAATTTGTAGATCTTCTTCATTCATCTTTAGTAATTCATACATGTCTAGGAATCTGTCCGTTTCTTCTGTGTTTTCCATCTTATTGGCATATAGGTTCTGGAAGTAGGTATTGATGATCCTCTGGATTTCTGGTGGGTCTGTTGTAATTTCACCCTTTTCATTCCGAATTGCAATTGGATTTGGGCCTTTTCTTTCCTTTTCCTGATAAGGTTGCTAAGGGTTTGTCAATTTTGTTTATTCTTTCAAAGAACCAACTCTTGGCTTCATTGATTTTGTGTATCGTTCTCTCAGTCTCCATTGCATTGATTTCTGCCCTGATCTTTATAATTTCATCCCTTGTATGAGCTTTGGGTTTGTCCTGCTCTTCTCTTTCTAGAAGCTTGAGGTTCAGCATCAGGTTGTTTAATTGAGTTCACTCTGTTTTCCTAATATGCATTTTCACTGCTATGAATTTCCCTCATAAGACTGCTTTCATTGTGTCCCATAGATTCCCATATGTTGTGTTGTCATTGTCATTTATTTGAAGAATCTGTCTGATTTCTTTAATTTCCTCTGTGACCCATTGGTGATTCAGAAGTGTGCTGTTCAATTTCCATGTGTTTATGAAATTCTTGCAATTTCTTTTGTTATTCATCTCCAATTTCATCGCACTATGGTCTGATAATATACAAGGGATAACATCAATTCCTTTGCACTTACTTAAACATGTTCTATGAGCGAGTATGTGGTCTATTTTGGAGAATGACCTGTGTGCAGCTGAAATGAATGTGTATTGTGATTTTGTGGGGTGGAACATTTTGTAAACATCTATTAATTTCATTTGTTCAAGAGTTTGTTTGAGTTCTAGTAGTTCGTTACTTATTTTTTCTCTAGTTGATCTATCTATTTGAGACATTGGTTTATTAAGGTTCCCCACTACTTTTTTATTAGTGCTTATATGATTTTTCATGTCTGTTAGTATTCATTTTATATAGTTGTGTGCACTAGTGTTTGGTGCATATATGTTTATGATTGCTTCCTCTGGGATTGTTCCCTTTACAAGGATGCAGTGTCCTTCTTTGTCTCTCTTCATCAGTGTTGGTTTGAAATCCACTTGATCTGCAAAGAGCATAGCTACTCCTGCTTTTTTTCAGGTTTCTGTCACATGGAATATTGTTTTCCCCCCTTTAATTTTCAATCTATGAGTTTCTTTTTCAATTAAGTGTGTTTCTTGTATGCAGCATATTTTGTTGGATCTTGCTTCTTGACCCATTCTGCTAGTCTATTTCTTTTGTTTGTTTAATTGAGACCATTAACATTGATGGTTATATCTGATACGTATTGACTTATCATTGTGATAACTTTTTCTTTTTGTTGGATTCTCCCCTTAAACACAAAGTTTAATTTCTTGTCATGCTATCATGCCTGATGGTTCATTCTGCTTTGCTTTCTGGGATTGTGATCCTTGTTGCCTTTTCCTAGGATATTATCTGAAATTTTCTGGAGTGCTGGTTTGGTATTCATAAAGTTCCTAAGGTGCTCTTTGTCATGAAAGTATCTTATTTCTCCCTCAATTTTGAGAGATAGTTTTGCAGGGTATATCAATCTGGGTTGGTGGCTGTTTTCCTTTAGGGCTTGAAATATGTCACTCCAAACTCTTCTTGCCTTGAGGGTTTTTGTTGAGAAGTCTGCTATGATTCTGATGGGCCTTTGTATGTGATTTGTTTCTTTTCTCTAACTGCTTGTATAATTTTGTTCTTCTTTTGGGGTCTGGAATCTTAGCTATTATATGCCCATGTGTAGATTTTTTTTTTTTTTTTTTGGTTCCAGGGATCGAACTCGGGTCCTTGTGCTTGTGTAGGAGGTGGTGAAACCACTGAGCTAAATCTCCGGCCCTTTTTTTTTTTTTGATCATGGCTATTTGGAGTCCTGTATGCCTCACTTATCTGTATGTCACGTTCTTTTCCCCTATTTGGGAAGTTTTCTGCCATCACTTCTGTGAACAGTTTTTTTTATGTCATCTGCACTCTCTCCTGTTTCTTCATTGACTCTGATCAGTCTTATGTTGTTTTTCTTTGCATTGTCTAGCAGCTGCTGGATTGATTTCTCATGCTCCCTTACTATTTTTAAGAAATTTTTCTTTTCCTGGTCAGTAATTGCAGTCTTATGTTCAATATTTGAAATTCTGTCCTCACATTGGCTCATTCTGCTGCATAAACTTGCAATGGAGTTTTTAATCTCCTGGAAATCTGTTTGCATCTGTTTTATGGATTCCATTTGTTTCCCATGTTGTGATTCCATCATGTTTCTCAGCTCCTCTATTTTTTTATCTGTGACCTCTCTAGATTTATTAATCATGTCTTGCACTATGGGCACAACCTCTGCTATTATCTGAGAAATTATTTCTGATTTCATTTTTTCCAGATCCTCTTTTGTTGCCAGTTCAGGGAGTCCAGGTGGTTGAGTATCAGATTGTTCCATCTCATTTCCCTTTGGGGTTGCTTTAGGTGATTTGCAAGTCGGGTTTTTTTAGACTTGTTTACGTGTGTTCTCATTTTAGCAGAGGGGGTGGTGCTATGCTGCTGATGCACTGGAGGCTTGCCTTCTCATCCCTGGGTGGGGCTCTGCTCCTCTGCACTGGGTACAGTGGTACAGTGGGCCAAGAGGCTCACTTCCTTGTTGCTGGGTTGGGCTCTGCTCCTCTGCAGTGAGGGCAGTGGTACGGGAGCCCAAAAGGCTCACTTCCTGGGCACTGGGCCAGGCTCTGCTCCTCTGGGCTGGGGGTGGTGGTATGGCCTATAATGCATAAATTTAAATGTGAATAGAACTTTCAGATTTTTTTCCCTCTAAGAATCATTTTAAGGGAGATTACTTTTTTGTGTTAGTGATACTGGATTTTTAATTTCATTTGGGTTAGTCTGAGTCATGAAAACAGCAGATTGGTGTCAGGTGAGGTGAGACGAGGTGAGACCATGCATGGAGCCCCCTGGCAGTTCTGACTTCTTGAGCTTGAGAAATTCTAGTAGGCATTAGCAGGATATACATTCAACATGTCTCATTGCAGGATAGGCAATCACCAGGAGGCAGTCACATTTAAGTGATTAGCTGGAAAGATGACACAGATACATATGAAATGTCTCTCTTAGGCCACTGCTAATATGTCTCCCAATACTGATCGTATTATCAGTTCATTCCTCAGATAGTGATGATTATAATATTGTTTCTAAAGAAATGTCCTTGTGTTTCCTGTCATCACAAGATAATGGAAGTAAATGAGGAGGCCATGCCTGGGGTTGGATTGTGTAGATTGTCATCTATAGCTTTTTACATTCATTTTGCCATCTGTTATTCTCTTTGCCTTTGCATAGGTTTCTAAGACTATGATATCAAAGTGGACTCTAACAATAGAAGAAGCCCTTGGTTTCTCAGGTTTATTTTTTGAGGTGTCATTTCTATCTTTTAATGTAAATTTTTCTCTTTAAACAGATTTTTCTGCATTGTCATAGTAACTACTACAGTGCTATGCACCCAATAGAGTCTCAATAAATGCTTACTAATTCTCCAGTCTTATAATTTGTAGGGCTACACTACTAATATTTAAATTAAACTTAGTGTCAATCTGTGTACTTAGTAGACTATCGTTATTAGACTTTAATATATGTCAGGTACAAATCAAAACTATTGTACACAACATATTGCCATTTTTGTTTTCTTTTGTTTTTTAGACAGAGTCTCACTATGCAGCGAGACCATAGTGTCCTTGAACTCACTGTGTAGTCTAGGCCGGCCTTGAACTTGCTCCTGCCTCAGCCTCTTGAGTGCTTAGATTACCCATGAGTACCACCACACCCAGCTGTTGCCGTGTTTTTTACTCAAATACATCTATGACAACAACTGTTAAAATCCACTACAAACATTAATAAGCCACAAGGATATTTTTACTGCACATTAAGCCTTCAAGACAAATGTAGGTATTCCTAGGACTAAAAAGCACCAGGGAGGAGTGTCCTTTACTTAATTCTGATGGACGAGCAAACATGGTTGGTGATTGGAAGTAGACTGAGAGAACAGCCTGCCATTCTTCAGTTAGTATTAGTGGGGTAAGGGAAAGCAGGCAGAGATTCACGTCTCCTAGATCAGCTCAGCTCTTCGACATGTATTTGATGCCTTCATCTTTGTTGGAGACTCAATTGTGAGCAAGACAAAAACCAACCTCCTGGCCCCCATGGAGCTCACAGTCTCACCCGTAAGTGAGGCAGGAGATACCCGGGCTGCAGGCATCAGTTGGCCTAATGCAGACATGCAGGAACACAGATGGATACAGTGGTATTTAAGTTAGAACATAGATTTAGAATTTTATGAAAAAAATCTGATGACACTGTTAGAAACTCTCGGTGAAACCATAAATTAAAAGGACTAGACCTTGTATAAATAAATGGTGAGGTCTTCCTTTATTGCACTTTGTTGTTGTTGTTTATCTGTTAGCCCTTTTATTCTTCACAACAATTCTCTATAGTATGTCTCTTTATTTGCACTTTACAGGTGAGAAACCAGACTGAGGGGTTGAGTCATTTGCTCAAGTAGCTGCCCGGAAAAGAACCAAATCGGTCTGTGCCCAGCTGGGTCAGGAGCAGTACGCAGACTGGGAGGCAAACAAAAAAATAAATGCCTATCTGAACCAGTGTGTCAAGTTCAGCACATATAAAACTGAAAGAAGGTAAGGTATAAGGCCAAATGAAAAGGCAGCAGCATGAGCTTTTAAGGTTGTCCTGACCTAAAAATGCTCTAAGAAAGGCCTTAACCAGAGTAAGTCAGTGCTGATAGAGAAGGCCAGATTTTAAGTGCCACTAGAATGTCATTCTTCTAGAATGCAGGGTCCATGAAGGCAGGGATTTTTGCCACTTTTAATCAAAGCTTTATTCACCTGGCCTGGAACCTGATATGTAGCTTGCTGGTAGTATGAGCTTAGCTGCAACATGACTTCCATTTTCAACTATTGATCCTCATGATTGCCAGGTGGACAAGAGAGAGAAATATTATGAGACAACTAAAACCAAAAATTTATTTGATTAATGCGATATAAAAATGAATGGAGTTCTTTACGTTTGACCTCTTGGGCTTAGCTAAGTCAACTTTTTCACAAATTTTTTCCCTAAACAAAATTTTTAAATCCTGGGCAGCTTCTTCCTTGCTCTGGAATTTAGTGTACAGAACACACCTTGAAGTGAGAGGTGAAGGGCATTTGTAGGTTAGGTGCATATATACACTGACTAGTTGCTTATAAAGAATCATTTGCTACAATGGGATAACTGCACAAAAGGCATATTTATAAAATATGTAGGTAACACAATTCTTGGAGTAATGGATGTGCACATATTATGTTGGGTGAATGAAGAATCAAAAAGACCACAGTAGCCCAGTAGGCTGGTCTGAAACCAAGAACTATTTTTTAAAAATGTAAAAATAGAGAAAATCTGTTTTTACAATATGTTGTATAAAATATCTCTGGGATTTTGTTGACTATAAATTCACTAAGAGCCTATTATTGGAAATGACTGCTCAAAGTAATATAATTTTTTAATTAATACAACACAAAACAGACCAATGTAGATAAGAGACCCAGTATCCTAAATGCCTCAAAGCAATCATACCAATGGAGCCTGCTCTGTCTGTCTAAAGATGTTGCCTTACAGGGACATTTATACACCCAGACTGGGTGTGAATCTACCCTACAAGCCAGTGCACTGTAACTGTGGCTTAGGCCTCTGTCATATATTGCTTTGTCTCCCTGACTAGAACATTACCTTCTCCAACATGCTTTTTAAAATTTATTTATTTTGCTTAAATTCTTTTATTGGTACATTTTAGGTATACAATACGTTTACATTTATCATTGGGTACTTGTACCTGTACATGATGTATCTTGGTTCTTATTTTTTCCCCATTCCCTGTGCTTCCTTCACCCCCTCCACCCTTCCCTATTTACAAAGACTTTGTTTCCATTTTTTCCTTTTTTCATAAGTTTTCCTTTTCCTTCTTTCCTTTCCCCTTCCCCTTCCCTTCCCCCTTCCCCTACCCCTTTGAGCCTTTTCTTCCTATTTCAAATTATCAATTATTCGTTTTAATCCTTATTTACACTTTCAGTTTCTCACACTAGAGAAACTATTCAGTATTTACACATGTGTGTTCTATTTATTTCACTTAAGAGTATGGCCTCAGTATGCATCCATTTAGCTATAAATGTCTCTAGTTTCTTGTTCTTTATGGCTGAATAGTACTTCATTTTATAAAAAACCCACATCTTCTTTATCCAGTTTCCAGTTGATGGGCACTTGGGCTGTTTCCAAGCTTTAGCTATTACAAACTGCCTCTTTTTAAATACAGAGAATTCCCATACACTTCCGGCTCCCACATACACACACCCCTCTGCCAGCATGGCACCAGAGCACTATCTTTGTTACAATCGATGAACTTCTGTGGACACATCGTTATCACTGAAAGCCTGTGGCTTACTTTAGGGTTCCCTCTCGATACTGTATATTGAGTAGGTTTTGGGAAATGTGTAATGAAATGTATTTATCATTTAGTATCATGCACAGTAGTTTAAATATTCTAAGAACCTTGTGTTCAGCCCAACCACCCTTCCTCTCTTCCAACCCCTGGAAACCATTGATCTTTTTTCTTATCTCTTTAGTTTTACCTTTTCCAGGACCAGTCCATTTTTCAAACTGTCCAGTGTGCTCTTTGCAAGACTATAACTGCTTCATTCACTTCTCTGGCTCTGTGTGGCTCAGGCTCAGGTTTAAACACTGGGCCAATTTGGCAGTGGATGAGGTGCTTAATTTCTCTCCTTTCATGAAGACTGTGTGTGTGTGTGTGTGTGTGTGTGTGTGTGTGTGTGTATGTGTGTGTATGTGTGTATGGATCATCAAATAAGTAATGAAACTAGAAATAATACAATAAGGAAGGGGTAGGGGATGAAAAAAATGAAACGAAAATGATTATGTGTGTGTACCAATTTCTCATGATAAATGTAATCATTATGTATTTTTTATTTGGTATTGCATTTAATTTTGAAAATATTTGAAATTATCCCTTTTTACCAGATGTAAACAACAACAACAATAACAACAACAACAACAAACCCCAGGGAAGATCATGGAAGTTAAACAATTTCTATGGCACTATAGCCAGTAGCAATAGAATAGAAAATAGGATAGCAGTTAGGTCTAATTTCACATACCTCTCCTCCTTTTATGTAATTTCTTTGGTAAAAGAATTCAGCATGTTTATTTCTGCTAGGCAGCTTACTTGAGTGCCTTTTATTCTTTTCTTTTCATTTTTTTGATAAGGTCTTGCCAGGCAACTCAGGATGGCCTCAAAATTGCTATGTAGCCCAGGCTGGCTTTGAACTGCCAGAACCTCCTGCCTCAGCCTCCCAAGTGCTGAGATTATAAGCATGTACCCCCATGCCAGGCTTTTATTCATTTTTTATTTGTACTAGTAATATTCTGCTTTAGAAAGTAAACTGCCTGGAGCCATGAACCATGTTACTCTTCCATTTTCCACTGTCCTTTAGCCACTTTTAAATATGGACCCATCAGAATTGCATTTCTGTGATGGAGAAAGGAGTTAATGTGCCTTGCAGCACAACCTCCCTTACAATGTGGGAGCTATTTAGGACTTGTGAGATAATGGCTCATTATATGTAATCCTAGATTTACGTTCTAGATTTTGTTGTTGACATGTCAAAGAATAATGTCAAAGAGAGCAGAAGTCTTACATTTTAGAGAGATTTAGATAAAAATGATTCCATTTACATTTTAAACAAAACAGTAAAGTGTAAGATATTCTGAGACTGGGTTGCTCACCTGTATGGCTTTTTTATGGCTGTTTATATCTGTATCTGATACATATCTGCTGGTCTGTCCCGTTGTCTGATTATAAAAGCTCAAGATAATAGAATGCAACAGCCATGCTGCCTCGTAAACTCCTAAAGTGCAATTGGGCCTTGGCTACTGAAGAATTGAAAAGCAAGGTTGATCCTTTGGGTTGGAGTCTCCCATGTTCCCCATTTCTAAAGAAAATCCTCTATTTATCTCTATCATTTAAATTTGCTAATGTTCAGTGAAACATAATAATAAATATGATACATCATATATAGTAGCTGTAACATGCAATTTGCTCTTATATGAACTATGTTTCTGTTTTATTAAATAAAAAATCCAGTGTTTTTTTTTTGCAATAGGGTAGAATGATTTAGAGTTGTTCTGTATTATGCTTAATTATGTATGGTGAGTTTCTACCTGAGCGGAGGTAGCCTGGCTTTGTGCAGACATAGCTGGGTGGACTGTGGAGAGAAGACAGAGATTTTGGCTGGGAAAATAAGCTGTACAATGATGAAACTGAATTTGGTGCATTGAACATTTGGTGGCTGGCTCGTGGACAATGTAGGAGCATGTCATTAAAGGAACTATGGTAACAATACTGTCAAAAAGAGCAGTAAAAATATATAAGTAATAAAATAATTAAAGACTGAAAGGCCAAAGGCCAAAATAGAAAATAGCCCAGGCAGTGTGGAAGTGTGAACAGAACAGAAAGGATAAAATATGTAAGCCAAGTGCAAGAAGCCAATCTAGAGGGTAAAATAGCTATGAAGACAGGTTAGAATTCACCCAGGAAGACTGAGAACAAAGCCAGGAGCCGTGGAGAGGGAAGACAGGAGACAGATTGAAGTTATGTTAACAGATAGGAAGTAATAGAAGCACTAGATCAAAGCTCTATGATGGAATAGCAGAGCAGGGGATAAAAAATAAAAGAGAAGCTAGGTGTGTGACCAATTTCTGATTTCTTGTCTCCGAACTTGTTTTGTTCTTGGTAACAGATCTAGCAATGAAAACAAAACATTTCAATGCTCCCATTTAAAAATGCGATTTCTAAGAGCAAACCTCCAAAAAAGCCAATGGAAGACTGGCTGTTGTAAAATAGGTCAGCACACGTACAGTCACTTAGCCAGAGCTTATGACCCATCTTGAATTTTCTGGAGTTTTCTTCTCCCTTGCCTTTAGCAAGGCCTTTTGCATTTTGTCAGATGGTATATTATCAGGCTGCAAAGTGCAGCACAGAACAGACTGACTTTTGATTTGAGTGTTAGAGCTTTTGTTACTTAAATTTCCAAAGTATTATTAGTCAGCTTGACTGATTGGATGTTCTTAGAGTTGGGGAAGGGGTTCCATGAGAAGTTGTTTGTCCTTTGGAGCTGATTACTCTCAAATAGTCCTTTTTTTCTTAAGTTCTTTTTTTTTCCTTGGTGGTAATAACCACAAAACATGCAATCTGTTGGTTTATCTCATTTTATTGCACTGCAGATTTTAAGTACTCCTGTAGTGTTGTATATAAATCACTTATACTTTTGTATGACATTTACTGTTTTCAAATTCAACTTAAGTTGATGCATGACAAGATAATTGACAAACCTCCATTGTACTGGCGAATGACTGCAATAGATACTGGCACACTCCACTCTGCCTTTCTTATGTCTGCCTATTGCAATCTCTCAGCTGTTTGGACAGGGAGGGTCCATAAACAACAGTAATCACCATTGTTCATACCCAGGAACAAACTTAGGTAGATTCTGATGCTTGTTCTTGAATAGGCCAAATGCCAAGCTGATAAAAATAACTTGGCATCTTATTTAATAAGGGAGAAATGATTGTGTGGGACAGATGGGGTTTTATTTCAGCAAGAATGAATTTCATACTGTTTTGTGTAGCTTTGAGTGCACACGTGTTGTTGTGTCCAGATGTGCTTTCTATCTCATTTTTCCTCATTTCCTTGTGCATGGCCTTGTACACAGAGGTGTGCCTACTCTTGTACCCCCTCAATCCCCAGATTGGGATTCTGCAAAGCCAGGGGTCATGGATTAAGGGCAATTGCCAGGAAGGGCCAATGTGGGAAGGCACTAAAGAGATTTTTTTTTCCTCCTAAGAATGAAATCATGGAGATTTACAGACTTCTCAACATTTTTTTATTTCCTTGCTAAAGCAGGAAAAAAAATGCCATTTCAATAACCAGCCTAGAGTTCTCCTAAGGAGAGACCTGTTATGCTTAAGGATAACACCAAGATAGGCTGCTGCAGGGATATAAAGTAAAATCTTAGGCTTATGATCTGGAAAATGCATAACAATGAGATGTGAACTGCTCTGCCAGAGTCCAGAGGACTTTGAGGAAGGGAGTAAACAGCTCAAGACAAGGGGAAAATGTCTAAGGAGAAACGCAGGGATGCTACAGGAGGCCAGAGAGAAAACTAGGTGGAAAGGTGGTCACAAAATTTTCAAAATAGAAGTTGATACACTTGTCTCTGGTAAATGTGGGGCTCCAGGACATCCCCTCTCCCCAGTAGATGTTAAAATCCAAGGATGCTCAGGTCCCTTATATAAAATGGCTTATTTACATGTAAACTGCATATCCTGCAGTACATTTTATTTTTTTAAAATTAGTTTTATTGGTACATTTTAGGTATACAATATACTGACATTCATCATTGGGAATTTGCACCTCTACATAATCTCTCTTGCTTCTTATTTTTCCCCCTTCCCCTGCCCGCCCTTCAAACCCTCCATTCCTTCCTATTTACAAAGACTTTGTTTCCATTTTTTCATTTTCTCATATTAATTCCATTCCCTTCTTTCCTTTCCCCTACCCCTCCCACTTCCCCTTCCCCTTTGCCCCTTTTCTTCCTATTTCACATTATCTATTATACCTTTTAGTCCTTATTTACACTTTCAGTTTCTTACACATGAAAAACTATTCAGTATTTACACGTGTGTCCTATTATTTCACTTAAGAGTATTGCCTCAGTGTGCATCCATTTAGCTATAAATGTCTCTAATTTCTCATTTTTGATGGCTGAGTGGTACTCCATTTTATTTTAAAAACCCGTATTTTCTTTATCCAGTCTCCAGTTGATGAGCAATTGGGTTGCTTCCAAGTTTTAGCTATTAGAAACTATGCTGCTATGAACATGGGTGCACATATATCACTGTGGTATGAGTCTTTTAATTCTATGGGGAAGATACTCAGCAGGGGAAAAGCTGGGTCAAATGGGACCTCTATTCCTAGTTTTTGAGGTATCTCCATACTGATTTGCACAGTGGTTGCATCAGTCTACACTCCCACCAGCAGTGGAGCAGAGTTCCTCTTTCCCCACAGCCCCACCAGCATTTGTTACTGATTGATTTCATGACAGCAGCCATTCTTTCTGGGGTGAGGTGGAATCTCAGTGTTGTTTTCATTTACATCTTTCAAATGACCAGTGATGTTGAACATTTTTTCTTATGTTTATTTGCCATTTCTAGTTCTTTGTGTGAAAAGTGTCTTTTTATTTCAGATGCCCATTTTTGTATTGGGTCTTTAAATTTGGGAGGTCTGATATTTTAAGTTCTTTATAGATTCAAGATAGTAGACCTTTGTCTGAGGGACCACTGGTGAAAATTTTTTCCCACATTGTGGGTTGTCTCTTCACACTGCTGGTGGTTTCTCTTGCTGTGGAGAAGCTTATTAATAAGAAGAAATCCCACTTTTTGATTGTTTGTGCTAGTTCAAGGGCAACTGAGGTTTTCTTTATAAAATCTTTTCCTACACCAGTGTCTTAAAGAGTTCTACCTAACCTCTGTTCCAGCCAGTTCTGCATTTCTGCTTTAATATTTAGATCTTTAATCCATTTTGATTTTAGTTTAGTGCATGGTGAGAGATATAGGTCTAGTTTTAATCTTTGGCAAGTTGAAACCCAATTTTTCCAGCACCATTTATTAAAGAGGCTATCTTTCCTCCAATGAGGATGTTTGGCTCCTTTGTCAAAGATGAGGTGGCTGAGTGTGTCAGGAGTTGTTTCTGCATCTTCTAATCTGTTCCACTGGTCCTCAGGTCTGTTTCTTTGTCAGTACCATGCTGTTTTTATCACGGTAGCTTTGTAGTAGGATTTCAAATTGGGGCTTGTGTTACCCCCAGCCATGTCTCTGTTGCCTAGAATTGGTTTTGATATTCTGGGTCTCTTCTTGTTCCAAATGAATTTTTGGATTGTTTTCTCAAGGTCCGTGAAGTATGCTGCTGGAATTTTAATTGGGATTGCCTTGAATCTATATAAAAGTTTTGGAAATATGGCCATTTTCACTATGTTGATTCTTACTACCCAGGAGCAAGGGATGTCTTTCCATTTTCTGATATCATCTTCAATCTCTCTTTTCAGAGTGTCATAGTTTTCAGAGAAGAGGTCTTTGATTTCTTTCGTTAGGTTGATTCGTAGGTATTTCAGTTTTTTGGATGCTATTGTGAAAGGAATTATTTGCCCTATTTCTCTCTCAGTGAGTCTGGTGTTCGTGTAGAGGAAAGCTATTGATTTTTGTGTGTTGACCTTGTAACCAGCTACTTGACTGAATTTGGTTATTAAGTCTAGAAGACTTTTGGTGGAGTTCTTGGGGTCTTCTATATAGAGTATCATGTCATCTCCTGCAGTACACTTTAAATCATCTGTTTATTTCTAAACATGCCTAATGCAATTGAAATGCTAGGCAAACAGTAGTTACAATATTTTGCTTAGGGAATAATGACAAAAAACTATATATGTTTTAGTATAGACACACTATTTCTTTCCATATATATATATATATATATATATATATATATATATATATTTTTTTTTTTTTGATCCATAGCTGGTTGCATCCTAGGGTGTAGAATCTGCAGATAACAGAGGGCTATTTGTATTTTAAATTATTGGCAGTGACGTGATAAAAACTCTTTCCATTGCTTGAAAATTTTAAAGTCAAAATTTGCTCTGTCTGTACCTTGTGTTGGTGGCATTTAGGGGTGACAAAGAAATTGTATGTGATGACCAGCATGGGTAATGTTCTGTGCAAAAAGGATGCCATAGGCTATGTGGCAAGATGAGGAAATGCAGAAACTGGGGGCAGGATGTCACTAGGAGAAAAACAAGGCATTTCCTGGGGAGAGTGCAGGGTTACTATCTTCCAGTAGCAAGAAGAAGAATTCCAGCTCATTCATTTGAATTTAAAGGACAAAGTGACCTCAAATAATGTGGTTGCTTTCAAGTCTCCTTGCCCTTTCTGTCCATTGTAGTTCAACTCACTTAATAATCCATCTGCTAGTCAGACTTCATGACAGTTCAAAGCTATGTGGAAATATGGAGTCATTACTCCTGGGTGGGGATTTGGAAGGGAGTCTAATAACAGGATTGGACATGTCTGGGTTTGGTTGGTAAGTGCGAGTGGGAAAGTCTATTTAAGTGAACAACTGCAGAGCTTTGTGGGTAAGATGTCTGCCTTATGGAGGGAATGAGGCAAGGCTACCCCAGGATCAGATCCTCAGAGGTGGAGTCAGAGTGGCATTGTGGAATGTAGCAGTACAATGTCCTGTCTCTGGTTGTCTGGCCTCTAGGAAGAGACAGGGATCTGTGAGTAAACACATTATGAATTCTAAAATGTATTAGGGACCAACAATGCCCACTGCTTGGGTAACTTAGGAAAGGAATGCAGCATTCAAAGTCAGAAAAAGATAGTCTTATTGCTTTCAACCAAGAACCCCCCCCCGCCCAGCTTTGGTCCTCTGAAACTGCAGGGCATGAGGGCAGCGGCCTCAAGGCGGTGGCATAGTCTAAAAGAGGACACGAGCATCATCATCTTGATTGGGAGAACCAATTCGGTGCCCTGGCAGCTTTATACACAATTTAATCTTCACAGAACAACACTTGGTGGTAAACACTTTCACCATCTCCATTTCACAATTAAAATAAGAACTGCAGAGTGAGAAGGCCTGAGATATTTCAAACCTGGCCAGTCTAGCCCAGAGTCTGAGCTCTGTTACTATGGTAATAGTCTCTTGGGGGTACTATGCTTAGTAGGAGCCTCAGTGTGACCCACACTGAGCAAGGTGTTGTGGTTAGGGATACAGAGCAGAAGGGAAGCCTAGAAACCAGGATTCATTTATTTGGACTCCATGGTAACCAGAGTAAGGATAGCATCAAGTATTGTTTGGGATCCTACAGAGGGGCAGGTAGGGTCTCAGTGTGTGTGAGACAAAGGGTACATTGACTATCATTCAGCAAACACTGACTGAACATCTACACACTGCATGGTACTATTCTGAATCTTGTGGGACTTCAGTTATGAATCACAGAGATACCCTGCCCTCAGCGGGATGTAGTGGCACATGCCTATAATCCTAGTACTCAGGAGGCTGAGGCATGAAAACTGCTGGAAGTTCCAGGCCAGCCTGGGCTGCATGTTGTGTGTGTTCAAGGCCAGGCTGAGATATATGGTAAGATCTTGTCTCATGCCCCTGCCCCAAAGACCCTGCCCCAAAGACCCTGCCCTCAAATAATTTTAGGGTAGAGAGAAAGAGAGAGGTGTAACATGTATACAAAAGACTATATACAACCCAGAAATGGGGCTTCTGAAAATTTCACATCAGTGTTGTGATCATTTGGGACGGGGAGATATTCAGGGGGTACTGGAGGGGTGTTGGAATGGTTGGTAGAGGACAGGCTTAGAAAGTATGTCTCACCAGAGGATTGAGAGCATGCTGTTCACTTGGCATAAGTGTAAAAGATTACAATTTTTCTGAAACTCCTACATAGCTAATAAGCTCTTGTGCAACTTCTTTGTAAGAGTTGCAAGCCCCAAGTCTAAAGTGCCTATTTCTCTTCATAAACTTCTCCAAGACTTGCTTTGTTTGCCTTTTTTTCCTCCCATTGCTATGAAATTCAAACCCACAGAACGTACTCATCAAGTCCAGTTAATCCTTAGGCCACCTCCTCCTGAGAATAGATAAGAGAGATTTAGCTTTCACACACATTCTTGTGTTCTTCCTCCTTGTCTTCCCTGACCACTTATGAGATGCATGTAGATTATATCAACTCTGCTACATGCCCCATGGCAGGGTGACCTTTCTCCCAGATGATCCTCCTTGTCTAAAGCCACCGTGTACTTTTCCCTCTTATCAGCTATTTCCTTGGTAGTCTTAGTGAAGGAATTTGGCACATGGCTAAAGAATTCAACACTGATTTTGAAGCATTTGCTACCCTAGCAGTTTTACAGTCTGTAGGTCTTTCTTCCTCTAAGCTCCATGGACCATTATTTTCCAGTTCTGCCCTCATCTACCACCAAGCCTAGGCTGGACCTTCTCTTTCAGCTCCTGTTGGCCCCGACAGGAGGAATATTTACTCATTTTTAAGCCTTCTTTGACTTAAGCTGAAGTATTTTCTCAGCCCTCTGTGATCCTCCCACCTGTGAGGCTTCTGATTTCTTTCTTTTGGTGTGGAGTTCTGGACACGGACTTTATTTTCCTAAGCACAGTATACTTTTTGTGTGTTTACCCCCTCCCATCTCTCCCTCTAATATCCCTTTTATCTTGCTCTCAATCTTAAAACAATTCTAATAGAGTGTATTCTATTTTAATCAATAAGCATTTTGAGTCCTGGGCACCTATTCTGCATGGTGACTCATTCTGTGTTCTGTCAAGTCTCCTCTTGGAACACTTAATTTAACTAAAAATAATTTTTTTTTGGTACTGGAGATTGAACTCAGGACCTTGCGCTTGCAAGACAGGCAGTGGAACCACTGAGCTAAATCCCCGGCCCTTAATTTAACTTAAAATAATTTTATTCTCTGTCATAGCTGTGTTTAGATATCCCCCAAAAGCCTCCTGTGGTCATAGGTGGGGCTTTTTCAGAGGTGGTTGTATCTAGAGTGTGTGATTGATTCATGGTGCAGTGCTAGGATTAAGGGTTCATGATTACTAAATCAGTCCATTGATTGGCTTGGCACTGCCCAAATCCTGGTAGCCTAGATACAATATAAGGGACAAAAAGAGGCTTGTCTTCTCCCTTGTTGCTTTGCTACCTTCTGCCTATCTGCCATGCCACCCTTCCCTGGAGCCAGCAATTATGGACTGAAACTTCTACAAACTGTGAGATAATTAAACCTTTCCTCCCTTAACTTTGGGTGTTGGATATTTTGTCTCAATTATGAGAGAAAACTAACTAAAACAGAATTTGGTACCAGAGAAGAGGAGGCCTTGCTGTGACTGTATTTGATCATGTGGTTCAAGAGTCTTTGGTAATGGCTTGTGGGAAGAGTTTGGAAAGGTTTGGAGATGCCAGCTGAGAAGGTAGAGCTGGAATGGCTTAGGTGGTACTTGATGGGAGATTCTGGTCAGAGCCCAGAAGACCAGAAGGCTGATAGAAATCCTGCTCATAAAGACCAGGCTCGGGAGGTTTCTGCTGGGAAGAGGGACTTCAGCTGTTGGACTCTAGATAATATGTATTATGGTTTGGTAGAAAGTTTGCATTTTGCCCATGTCCAGAGACTTTGTCTGATACTGAGATTAGGGTAGTAAACTAATTAGTTTGGCAGAAGAAATTTCAAGGCAAACTAATTGGGGTTTCCAGATTTATGTTGAGAATCAAGAGCAAAGAGCCCAGAAGAATGATTTAAAACATTATGAGTTTGGCCAGAAAGGAAGCTCCAGTAAAGCTATGGGCTGCAAAGATAGAACAGAGGAGACCTTGATTGCTGAGAAGGAACAGAATAGAAAAGATGGCTTGAGGGTATCACAAGACGCAGCAGGACTCCAACCTATCCAGCCTCAAAATTGCAAAAGTGAAAGACTTTGCTTTGAGAAGAGGGTCCCAGAGCACCATGTTCCAGAATGGCAGCAGACTAGAGAATTTGTTCCCTGGGTTTGGGTTCAGAGTACTCAAGGATCCAGGCACTTGACCCTACAGCCCAAAGAGAAGGAAGCCTGACTACTGCTCCAGCTGGTGGCAGACCTTTGCATCATCCACGTGGTGCTGATTTTTGGTGCATAGAGAATGTAAGAGTTGTGGGGTCAGGAAGGCTTCTACCCAGATTTCAGAAGAAGGCCTGGGAAGCCGGAAGTGTGCCCCTGAGATGGCAGTGTGTGAAGTTGTGAGTATGAAGCTGAAGATGCGTTGGAAATCCCAGAAGTTTGGAGAAGCCAGGACCATGGATCATCTGAGAAACACTGCAAGGAGGGAGCAGAGCCAGCCCAAGAGAGAAGCCATAGGAGCTACAACCACAGGCAGTGCCATAGAGGTGGAGCCACTCAAGCCCTTTGGAGTTCACAACTGGCCACAGATTGCCGGGGATGCTGGAAGTGGAACTGTGGGATTTAATGTTTGCTCTGCTGGATTTTGGACTTGCTTTGTTGCCATTCCTTTGTATCCCCACTTGTGACTTTTGGAATGGGAATGTCTATTTTATGCCATTGAATGTTGGGAGTATTTAACTTTCTTTTCATTGGTACAGAGGCTTGCAGCTAAGGGTTTGCCTTAAATCTCAGAGGAGACTTTGGATTCGGACTTTTCAGCAATGATGAGACTGTTAGGCTTTTGGCAACTCTTAGAGGTGGACTAAATGCCTTTTGCATGAAGGGATGAGCATAAGTCTTGGGGGGTGGTCAGGGGCAGAATGTTACATCTTGTATCTACATGTTTCCCCAAAGCCTCATGTAGTCATAGGTGGTTGTTTTTCATACATGGCTGGATCTAGAGTATGTGGGGCTGGAAATGATTCATGGTGCAATGCTAGGCTCAAGGGCACTAGGATTAAGGGTGTGAGTGCTACCTGCCCTAAGGAGCCTGGAAAAGATGCAAGGGGCAGAAAGGTGCTATTGAGGCCCCTTGTTGCTTTTGCTGCCTTCTGCCCACCATCAACTGTTTCTCCTCTGTGATGCCCTCTGCCAAGCCACCCTGCCTTGGAGCCAGCTGATTATAGACTGAAATCTCTACACACTGTAGCTAAATAAAGCTCTCCCCCTTTAACTTTGGGTATCAGGTATTTTGTCTCAACAATGAGAAAAAAGTAACTAAGAAATTCTCTAGAATTTTGATCTTCTTGCCCCCTTTGCATTCACGACAACTGTCCTGAGTTTCTACAGTATTTCTCTATGAGATGGCTGCAGTAAGTGAAGCCACTTGCTTGCCTCAAGACCAATAATTAATTAAAGCTCAGTAGATATTTGTTGAAAAAGTAATTAATTCAAGTTATAGATGGATAGTTAATAGCAAAAATACTCATTATGTACTATTGGTACTGGGGATTTAACCCAGGGCTGTCACAACTCAACTCTTTTAAATTTTTTTGTATCTGGAGACAGAGTCTTGCTAAGCTGGTAAATTACCCGGGCTAGATTTGAACTTAGTGACTGTCCTACCTTAGCCTACCAGAGTGCTGGGATTACAGGTGTGTGCCAGCACACCTGACTCAATTTTGTTTGAAAAGTTTATACATGCACAAAAATAACAAAAGAAATTATAAACTTACAACATCAAACTTTTAACAGTGTTTCTCTAATTGGGGGCATTATAATTAATTATTGTTTTCTTCTCTTGGCTGATGAATTGTTCAGATTTTCCATATGGAAACATTACTATTTTAAAAAGAAATGCATATATGTAGTCAGTGACATTCAAACATGTCTAAACCTCACATTTTTATTTTATCACATCTTTCTTTGCCTTCAGTTTAATTCACAGTCACTTCTTGGAGAAAGATATTGTTATGATGTCAAAAAATTAAATAAAATTAAATACATCATAGTAAAGGGCATTGACCATTTCCGAAATGACTTGTAAGATGACCTACACTTGTGGGGAGGAGCTTAAAATAGATTGGGGGAATTTTAGAGGCTTAGAAACTAATCTAGGGATTTGAGAACTGACCTAAAAAAATGAGAGGCCTCTGCAGAAACCACATTTTCCCTATTGAAATAAAACTTCCTTCAAGCTCTTACACATTTATTGAGAAATCCCTGAATATAGGAACAACTCTGGTATTGCCCTGCCCTACCGTAACCTGTGTTTAAACAGGAAAAACAAGTAAGTTCACCAAGAAAACAGTTTAAGCAGAGCATGGTAATTTAATTATGGTTGCTCGTTTTGTATCAAGAATAAAATGAGTGTGCAGAGAATTCTCCTGCCCTTAGAAGTTTATTAAATACTAACTTAGAGGTTCATGGCATCTTTAGGAAATTAAATCTTTTGGTTGCTATGAATGAAATAGTGGGAAAGAATTTCTCAGCTAGAGCCATCAAGAAGACCTCCTGTCAGTGTGTGGTGTTGGAGGAGTGATGTAGGATCCAGAAGAACAAATCATGTGAGGGCTGCAGGGGAGACCTTTTCCGGAAGAAGAGATGTAGCAGATGCAAATGTCTTGAGGCAGGAGTGAGCTTGGCCTGCTTAAAGGATGCAGAAAGGCAGGCGTGAGGAGGATTATGAATAGGTGGCAATAATGGGAGGTTAGAGAGGGAAGCAAGAAGGAGCCAGCTCTTACAGGGCCTTAGGTCTCACTAAGAAGTTTGATGTTTTTCCTAAAACTGATGAGTAGCAGTAGGATGGTGTTTGGTTTAGATCTAGCATGTCCCCCCTAAGCCTCATGTGTTCAGAGGTGGGTCTTTTGGAAGGAGATTGGATCATGGGAGTGCAATCCTCATTGGTAGACTTATCCATTGATGAATCCATAGTGAATGAAATGTGCTGTTAGGAGGTAGACCTGGTCAGAAGAAGTGGCTCACTGGAGGCAGGACCTGGTAGGACATATCTGCCTCCCTGGCTCCTTTCTTCCTTCTCTGCTTCTTGGCCACCAAGATGTGAGCCCCTTTCCTCTGCCAGACCCTTCCACCATGCCCTTCCTGCCTTGGAGCCAGCCAACTATGGACTGAATCCTCTAAAACTGTGAGGCAAAATAAACCCTTTTTCTTTAAATTGTGGTTGTAGGGGATTGTGCTCTAGTGATGGGAAGGTGACTAAGACAGATGGCTTTATGCAAAGGAGTGACAAAATGACTTACACCTTAAAAAAAGAAGTTAGTTGTATCACCATGATGGATCGCTATCTCATTGTCTTCCCCCTAGCTTTCAGAATTCCCCAGATTTATGATAGGGAAAGAAAGAAACTAACGTTCTTTGAAAATTCTACTTATTAAGTTTAGCTATAGATAATTTTAAATTTCATCGATTCTCTTTTGGTTTATTCTTACACAAGGTCAAGTGGTTTATAGTAAAGTTAAGGTCAGCGTCATTTCTGAAATGGAATCTATTTTCTTTCTTTCTCAGTGTTATGTGATTTTTCAGTGTGTATGAAAGTACTCATACTCCATGGGATCCACCCAGTGAAAACAAAGTTAAGATTCAGTAAATAATAATTCTACCTTTCTAAAACAGAAAAGCAAATCTGTCTGAGGGCAGTTATTATTTTCATATGACACCTCAAAACAAAGCTGGATATTAAAGTAGTTTCTATTTTCATAAAGTCATATAATAGGATTCAGGGTTCTCAGAAAACAAATTCTTATATGCAGATTTAAGGGAAACTCAGCTGTATTAGTGTTTCTACTTTGGAAACTTTCAGGTGGTTTAGAAAGGTTCAGGTGATTTAGAAATTATAAACATTTAATTTCCTAATGTGTTTTAACAATCATTTTGAGAAATAGTTTATACTTGTCTGAATTTTCAATTTGTTTTCTTTTTGAGTGAAATGAGTATTTCAGCCTTTAGCATCTTATATTAGCTGATTACCACAATAAGGTAGTCCTACAATACCTTTTACCCTGGTTCCTACTCCTAAGTTTAAGCAGACTGTTACTTTAATTATGGTTGCTCTTTTTGTATTAAGAATAAGATGAGTCTGCAGAAAATTATTCTACTGCCCTTAGAGGTTTATTAAATACTAATTTAAAGGTCTGTGGCATCTTTAGGAAATTAAATCTTCTGGTTGTAAAACTTCCCACTTCCACTTTGTCGTGTGTGGCTTAGAACAAAAGGAGCTGACTCATCTCTATATTGCAGGTTTTAATTGTCTAGATGAAGACTGGCAAATAGATTTCTTTTTCCATGCCTCCCTTCTCTGCCCATTGTGGTTGCCACAGATGTTATGTCTAAGAGGATTCTGCTCCGTGTTCTGACTGTGGGAGAGAGTGGAGTGCTGTGGGAACAGCATCTACCTCAGTGGAGGAGTCAGATAGGAGGCACGGTGCAGGCAGCTACTAGCCCTGACTTAGACCTCACCCAAGGCCATGTGTTGGTGGATTTGTGTGCGTCCCCTGAGTAGACCATCATTATTAGGACCATTGTTTGTATTTTAGAAACTAGTAACAGCAAAGTCACCCCATACTCCAAAGAGCACCACGCTGACAATTAGCAAACTCTATTTGTGTTTAACTGAAGCAGTGAGAGTAGGTATTCTTGCCTAAATCCTCATTTTAAAACAAAATCTTCTGACCTTTGATGTGGGCTTTTTTAGGTAGTTGTGGGCCAATAATACCTAATTCCACCAAGATGCCTATTTTAATCTTTGTGGATATAATAGGTTACATATCAAAGAGAAATTAAGGTTGCCAGTCAGATAGATAACTTTGAGGTGGTGAGATTATGCTGGCTTATCCAATTCCCCATTGTTCTGTTTTCCATACCAGCAGTTGTTATTGCCTGCCTCTTTAAAATTATAGGCATCTGAATGGATGTGAAATGGTATCATCTCATAATTTTGATTTACATCACTTTTTTTCCTTAAATTGTTTTATTGGTACATTTTAGGTATACAATACAGTTACATTTATCATTGGGAGTTTGTACCTTTACATGATATATCTTGGTTCTTATTTTTTTCCCATTTCCTGTGCTCCCTTCACCCCCTCCACCCTTTCCTATTTACAAAGACTTTGTTTCCATTTTTTCCTTTTCTCATCATTTTTCCTTTCCCTTTTTTCCTTTCCCCTTCCCCTCCCACTTCCCCTACCTCTTTGGACCTTTTCTTCCTATTTCACATTATCAATTATTCATTTTAATCACTAGTTACACTTTCAGTTTCTGACACCAGAGAAACTATTTTGTATTTACATTTGTGTCCTATTTATTTCACTTAAGAATATGTCCTCAATATGCATCCATTTAGCTATAAATGTCTCTAGTTTCTCCTTCTTTATGGCTGAGTACTACTCCATAGCTATAATTTTGAGAATTTTGGAAGAAAAACTCTAAAAATTCAAGTTTTATATGAATTCCTTAGATATTCTATGTATAAGATCATGTCATCTGCAAATAAAAATAGTTTTACTTCATTCTTTCTAATCTAGATGTATTTTAATTTCTTATCTAATTCCTGACTAGACTATCTCGGAAAGTGTTTTAAGTGTGTGATATCTTTGTCTTTTCTGATTTTAAGGGGGAAATTTCAATCTTTCACCATAAAGTATGATGTTGCTCTGAATTTTTGTAGATGCTTTATATCATGTTAAGGTAGCTCCTTTCTGTTTCTAGTTTGTTGAGTGTTTTTTTTTTTTTTTTAATCATGGAACTGTTAGATTTTGTCACGTATTTCCATGTTTTGAGATGATCATGTGATTTTTTTTCTTTATTCTGTTAATATGGTTGTACTATTCAGCTTCCTTATTACTGGGACAAAATACCTGACACCTAAAAATTATAAGAGGAGAAGTTTATTTGGTTCACTCTTTCAGAGTATTTAGTCCATAGTTGGCTGACTCTAAGGCAGAAACATCATGGCAAAAGGGTGTGGCAGAGAAAAGCTGCTCCCTTTATGGTGAATGGGTAGCAGAGCATAGGGAAAGAGTAGCATCAGGAGATAGACCCCTAAAGGCACAACCTCAGTGACCCACCTTCTCCATCTGGACCCCACCTTCAGAGAGCACGTTCAGCTATGAACATCAGTGGATGAACATGAGTGTCTTTAGTTTTGCTGTTGTGGCTTCCTTGCTGTCTTGAATTGATTCAACATTTTTATGTTTCATGGTCATTTTGACTTTGGGGAAAGGCCAGAAGTTGCATGATGCCAGATCTGATCTGATGAATACAGTGGATGAAGACACCACAGTGTTTTTACAAACCTGCTTTTCAATAGGACAGCACTCAGCAGCAGCATTCACTGCATTTTTTTTTTTTTTTTTGGTTCCGGGGATCGAACTCTGGACCTTGCACATTTCAGGCAGGTGACGGAACTACTGAGCTAAATCCCCAGCCCCAGCATTCACTGCATTTTTGATCACGCCTTGTTAAAACATTCATGAAAGGGCCAGGGATTTAGCTCAATGGTTCCGCTGCCTGGCTCGCAAGTTTAAGGTCCTGAGTTCAATCCCTGGTACCAAAAAACAACAACAACAACAACAACAATAACAAAAACCCCAAAACATTCATGAAAGAAGACTGCCAGAACTGCTTCAGAAAGTGGAAAGAAGAATGGGATAGTGTGTTAGAAGCAAGAGGGAGTATTGTGAGGGAAATCAATGGCAACGTATCTTTTACTGTAATATTTTAAAAAAATTTAAACACATTTTTTGATCAGCCCTTATATAGTCTTATTTATATTTTTAAGTATTTTTACCAATTGATACTCATAGTTGTGCCCCAAACTGTCAGTGTCATATATATATAAAAAACACACACGTATGTGTATATGTATATATCTATATCTATATCTAAACACATTTATACAGAAAACATATACACACACACACAACATATTTAGGATGGAAAAAGTCCAAAATATTTATTGCTGAACCTTTCAAGAACCCTAATTTAAGAAGGGACTAGGTAGAAAGACAATAGCAAGTTGTCTTTTGCAGAGAGCAAGATTTTTTAGCATTTCTTAAAACTATTAGCATTAGAACAGTTAATTCCATTGATATATATCGCTGTGGTATGATTCCTTTAATTCTTTGGGGAAGATACCCAGCAGGTCAAGAGCTGGGTCAAATGAGACTTCTAGCCCTAGTTCTTTGAGGTATCTCCATACTGATTTCCACAGTGGTTGCACCAGTCTACACTCCCACCAGCAGTGGAGCAGGGTTCCTCTTTCCCCACACCCCCGCCAGCATTTGTTATTGGTTGATTTCTTGATAGCAGCCATTCTTTCTGGAGTGAGGTAGAATCTCAGCGTTGTTTTCATTTGCATCTCTTGAATGACTAGTGATGTTGAACATTTTTTCATATGTTTATTTGCTGGTAAGGGAAGGGAAAGGAATATATATGAGTAAAGGAAAAACTGGAAACAAAGTCTTTGTAAATACGGAGGGGTGGAGGGGTGGAAGGGAGGGCAGGGGAACAGGGAAAAAATAAGAAGCAAGATATATCATGTAAAGGTACAAATTCCCAATGATGAATGTCATCCTATTGTATACCTAAAATGTACTAATAAACTTAATGAATAAAAAAGGAAAAAACAACAAAAAACTACAAGCAAACAAAAATTCCTTTGATAAACCAGATAAGTCATAGCTATAATTCTTACAGAAAAATATATTTTAAAAATTGTTACTGGAATATTAAATGAGCAGTCCTTATACAAATGATCAACTTTGCAACATCTTAAAATGATGAATGAATATGACCCTTAATCATTTTACAACTTACTTTTTAAAGCTTATTCTCTTAACATATCTAACATAACCTGTCTTAGATGAACTTAATATTTCCCTTCATTTTGACCAATAGTCCTTGGTTTATTCTAAACTGGTTGTGATATTAAATATCCTCTTACTTGTTTTAAAATAGCTGTCAAAACTTCGGTCTGCTGGCAGTTGGCTTTTTTTCCCTTTTCCTGCCACCTGCATTACCTGACATTTCTTCACCTAGGAAAATGGGGATTTGACTATGGATGGCTTGGTTTTGTGTGTCCCTAAGCAGGGAACATTTGATGTGCCTAACCTGGTTTCTTTTACCAACTAGGGGCCTTGGTCAGTACAACAGGACAGGATGTGAAACTTTTGACAAGTTATGTCTAAATTTTAATGCAAAGGGAAAACCTGGGCAAGGGTTTAAAAAGAAAACAACCTTTTTTTTTTCTTAAATACTTTTATTGGTACATTGTAGGTATATAGCACATTTACATTTCTCATTGGGAACTTATACCTTTACATGATGCATCTTGGTTCTTACTTTTTCCCCATTCCTAGCCCTCCCTTCACCCCCTCCACCCTTCCCTATTTACAAAGACTTTATTTCCATTTTTTTCCATTTCTTATCATTTTTCCTTTCCCTTCTTACCTTTCCCCTGCCCCTCCCACTACCCCTACCCCTTTGGACCTTTTCTTCCTATTTTTCATTATCGATTATTCATTCTGATCATTGGTACATTTTAGGTATACAATATAGTGACATTCATCATTGGAAATTTGCACCTTTACATAGTCTCTCTTGGTTCTTATTTTTCACCCTTGCCCAGCCCTCCCTTCAACCCCTCCCTTCCTCCCTATTTACAAAGATTTTGTTCCTATTTTTCCATTTTCTCATATTAATTCCATTCCCTTCTTTCCTTTCCCCTACCCCTCCCACTTTCCCTTCCCCTTTGCCCCTTTTCTTCCTATATCACATTACCTATTATACATTTTAGTCCTTATTTCCACTTTCATTTTCTCACACCAGAGAAACTATTCGGTATTTATACATGTGTGTCCTATTTATTTCACTTAAGAGTATTGCCTAGGGCTGGAGATTTAGCTCAGTGGTTTCACCACCTGCTGTGAAAGCTCAAGGACCCGAGTTCGATCCCTGGTACCAAAAGAAAAAAAGACTCAACAAGAGTATCACCTCAATGTGCATCCATTTAGCTATAAATGTCTCTAATTTCTCATTTTTTTACAGCTGAGTAGTACTCCATTTTATTAAAAAAACACATTTTCTTTATCCAGTCTCCAGTTGATGGGCATTTGGGCTGTTTCCAAGTTTTAGCTATCACAAACTGTGCTGCTATGAACATAGGTGCACATACATCGCTGTGGTATGAGTCTTTTAATTCTTTGGGGAAGATCCCCAGCAGTGGAATAGCAGGGTCAAATGGGATTTCCAGTCCCAGTTCTTTGAGGTGTCTCCATACTGATTTCCACAGTGGTTGCACCAGTCTACATTCCCACCAGCTGTGGAGCAGGGTTCCTCTTTCCCCACAGCCCCGCCAGCATTTGTTATTGGTTGATTTCATGATAGCAGCCATTCTTTCTGGAGTGAGGTGGAATCTCAGCATTGTTTTCATTTGCATCTCTCGAATGACCAGTGATGTTGAACATTTTTTCATGTATTTATTTGCTATTTCTACTTCTTTGTCTGAGAAATGTCTGTTCATTTCAGATGCCCATTTTCAGATTGGGTCTTTAAATTTGGGAGGTCTGATCTTTTTAAGTTCTTTATAGATTCAAGATAGTAGACCTTTGTCTGAGGAAAAGCAGGCGAGGATTTTTTCCCACATTGTGGGTTGTCTGTTTACACTGCTGGTGGTTTCTCTTGCTGTGCAGAAGCCTTTTAATAAGAAGAGATCCCACTTGTTGATTGTTTGTGCTAGTTCATGGGCAACTGAGGTTTTGTTCATAAAATCTTTTCCTACACCGATGTCTTCAAGGGTTCTACCTAACCTCTGTTCCAACTGGTTCAGAGTTTCTATTTTAATATTTAGATCTTTAATCCATTTTGGTTTTAGTTTAGTGCATGGTGAGAGATACAGGTCTAGTTTTAATCTTTGGCAAGTTGAAGCCCAATTTTTCCAGCACCATTTATTAAAGAGGCTATCTTTCCTCCAATGAGGGTGTTTGGCTCCTTTGCTGAAGATGAGATGGCTGAGTGTGTCTGGCGTTGTTTCTGCATCTTCTAATCTGTTCCACTGGTCCTCAGGTCTGTTTCTTTGCCAGTACCATGCTGTTTTTATCACAGTAGCTTTGCAGTAGAGTTGCAAGTTGGGGATTGTGATACCCCCTGCCATGTCTCTGTTACCTAGAATTGCTTTTGCTATTCTGGGTCTCTTCTTGTTCCAAATGAATTTTTGGATTTTTCAGAAAACAACCTTTAGGAAACTCAAACTTGGGTTAAAAGAGCAGGCATCCTCCTTTGAAATGTAGGTTTCACCTTGCTATACCAGAAATCATAACTTCAACTAGTAGTGTAACTTGTAAAGAAGTAGACTAGAAAAGAAAAACTGGTGAATAATAAATTTAAGTCTTTGTTTTATGAACATGCTTGTGTGCATGTGTGTACTATGTCTTGTAAGTATTTGTGTTTGTAAATTGTTTACATGGTACTTGCATTTGTCATCTTTCCCATTGCTGGGGCCAAATGTCAACACACATAACTTAAAGGAGAAAATGGTTCATTTGGCTCATGGTCTCAGGGTTTCAGTCCATGACTGACTAACTGGCTTCATGGTGGAAGCATCACAACAGAAGAGCATCATAGGGCAAGGCTGCTTATTTCATGGTGGTCAGGAAGCAGAGCAGGGGAACAGCACTGGAGAGACAGGGGCCAGAGACCATATATAGGACCAGGGCCACATCTCCATGACCCCCCAGGCATCCGGAGAAGTGTGCTTTACTAATCCTCTAGGCAGCTCTCAAGCCAATCAGGTTGACCATGTAACTTAACCATTGCAGTACCAGATGAATTTAAAAATAAAAGAGCACCCATAAATTAAGAAACATAACTGAAGTGCTTTTAAAACTATATGACTTAATCAAACTTTTAAAAGGTAAAGTAAAGGTGTCATTAAACCATTAAGATGTATTTTGCCCGTGTGAGCCAATTAGGATAGCTTTGGTGCTTAAACCCTGAAGTATAATAACAGTTGAGAAGTTTTTCGTTTGGCAAAAGAAATGGTTTGGGACATTGATTTATGCTTGTCTTTTGTCATAGGTTTTGTGGGCAATTTAAAGACAAGTGTTAAAAATTAAATTAGATGGATATGAATAAAGTAATTAGAAATGCAATTGATATAAGTAAAATATCTGAGTTATTTATTATTAAGTTAAGATACTAAGTATTTGCTAAATATAAATTGAAGTATTTCTGGCTTCTTAAAATCTACAAACAATATTGTATTTGGATATATTAAATGTTTCATTAATGATTGATGCACAAATGCATATACACCTTGTGAGTACAATTCAGTGATACCTGATCCTTTAATAAGTTTGAGCATACACTAGAGGGACAATACGTATCTAGAAATGAAGGGAAATATAAACCCTAATACAAAACTTGCCAACATTTAGCCAAGTGACTGTGTAGTCAGTGGGCACAGAGGCTTTAGCTGGTACTTGGCACTAACCTTGAAAAGGACAAATGTGAAGTAGCTATGGATTTCATCTTGGTCAAAGTGACTCCCAAGAATCTTGAGGACAAGTGCATTAAATCAGAGTGAAATTTCACTTGTATTAATCCACTGTATCACAATAAAATTACCTTTACCTTTTTCTGTTTTGTTTTGTTTGAGACAGAGTTTCCCTATGTATTTCAGGCTGGTCTTGAACTCACAGTGTTGCTCAGGCTGGCCTTGAAGTCCTGGTGATCCTCCTGCCTCAGCCTCCCGAGTGCTGGGATTACAGGTGTGTAACACCATGCCTAGTATAATTACCATTTTCTAAATAACAGATAACTACAGATATTTTTCAAGGAAGTTACTAGGTAGCACAAGCATTTCCCTTCCTAGGCAAGTCATAATAGAGGTCTCTAAACACACCCAGTTGTCGCTAGGCTCTTATTGTATTACTTTTCACACAGACGAAGTCTAAACTTTCTTGACAAACAATTCAAGAACCTTGAACTCCAAATTGGCTTTCAATGAAACTGTAGAATGACTTCTAAAGTTCTAACATGGCTCATAGAAGCCATAGATGCTTTCCTAAGAATCCCTAAAGACAAAGCAAAGGATGGATGAGGTTGAGGTAGAAGATTAGGTTTAGAGCAAACCAGACAACTGAAGGTAAGCAATGTGAAAAGGTCATAACTAACTTGCTCTTAAATCCAGTCATTTTCTTTCTTGCTTTCTCTTTTTTCTTTAGTTTTCTTTCTCCCTTCCTTCCCTCTTCTTCTTCCTCCTCCTCTTCCTCCCTCTCCCCTTCTTCCTCTTCTTCTTCCTCCTCCTTCTTCCTCCTCTTCCTCCTCCTCCTCCTTCTTCTTCCTCCTCCTTCCTCCTTCCTCCTCCTCCTTCCTCCTTCCTCCTCCTCCTCCTCCTCCTCTTCCTCCTCCTCCTCCTCCTTCTTCTTCTTCCTCCTCTCTCTCTCTCTCTCTCTCTCTCTCTCTCTCTCTCTCTCTCTCTCTCTCCCCCTTTGTTGTCCTTTTTCTTTAAGTACAGGAACTGAACCTAGGGCTTTGGCATTGAGCTGCCTCCCCAGCCCTTTTAAAAATGTCTTCTTTTGAGATAAGGTCTTGCTAAGTTACTAGGCCTCAAACCTGTGATCTTCTTGCCTCAGTCTCAGAGTGTTGGGATTAAAGGTGTGTTCCACCATGCCTGCCATTTCTACCATGTATTATTTATTTCTTTCTATTTGCTAGATAATTGCTGTGGTTCAGGTCCTTATTTCCTCCTAGGATGAAAAGAGAACCTCTTAACTAGCTTTCCTCCTTTTTCTCTCTCCTTTGCAATGCTCAGTATGACTGTCACTGTAACACTACAACATTATAAAGTCCTCAGCAGCTTTCTGTGCCTTGGCTGGTGTACAGGACCACTCATTTCTTGGAGCCTGCTGTCCTGTAGCCTCCCCTCTGACTCATCCAGCACATGTACCCTTGAGTAAGTATCAAAGTCTGTTAAGGAAGTGTATCTTGTTGATGTATAAATTCTTGTATTTTTTCTTATAACACACACTGCTAAGTTCCCTGTTGCCACTGGATAATCATTTCTTTAAAATTTTATTAAAATTCTTCAACTTTCTGATTCTCTTTAGAATAGATCAATTTCAATAATTCATCAATCTGGTTTATTTAAAAATTTGTAGTCTGAGTTCCAAGCTTGCTTCCTACCTCATCTCAAATCAGCTGGAGAAAGACCTTGTGTTCTGGCTCCAGGATGCTTCTTCCCCTATCTCTTTGAAGCCCCAACTGCTTTAGTGTTTGGAGTAAGGAAGAGGGATTGCAGCAGATGAGTCAGTCTAATTTAGTTTGATCACAGTGGCCTTGGCTGGTGTGATTTCCATATAGCATTTATCTGGCCCCTCTGTCCCTTAGGAACACTCCCGTAACAATAGCTGTGTAATTCTGGTAACTCCAACATTGTGTTTTCAGTTTTTGAGTTGGGAATACTACTTGCTTGGTTTCATGGTGGCTTGAGTGGCTTTACGGCTTCTGTCTCTTCACTAATCTTCTTGACTCTTTACATGAAGCTGTTAAAATTCCAAGCTTCCCCTTCAGATCTTCCCGATTTTGTAGAGAAATTTTGCTCTCTGAATCCTCCCAGAGTTTCCTTAGACTCTTCCAAAATGGATTTCTCTAACAGGTCTCCTGCTTCCAGAAAACTGTAGAGCAGAATTCAGCCTTCATCTCTTTGTTCAACTCTTCTTTGAAGTTTGAGTGTACTGATAGCAAAGACCAATGAGTATAGAGGACTGGGCTTAGGACTCGAGTCATCTTCTGAGTGATGATACCTGGGTGATACAGAAATCAATGAGTATATTTAAATATAACTAGAGATGGACAGTGCTCATGATTATTGAATGATGCGAATATAGTTTTTGCAACAGAATTATATACTTATCTGAAAGTAGTTAAATGGTAATTTTATGTTATGTGTAATTTACTAAAATAGTTTAAAAATAAATATGGAGCACCACAGGGATTAGGAAGGTTCTGAGGTTGAGCAGGCTTCTAGTCATAGAAGGGGATGCCAGTTTTCCTTTCTTACAGTCTCCTTGACTGACTTCTCTTAGAGCTCTCTTTACCTACCTTGAGCTGGGAGAAAGCATCTCCCTCCATTTCCAATAGGGAAGAGAGAAAATAATAGCCTTTTACAATAGGCCCTGCATGCCTGACAAGGCTGCTGACTTATTTCTCTCCAGGATTCCTTTTACATCACTGAGAGTGAGAGTGTTTGTTTCTTGGGTGGGGCTGTTCTGACCTAATAATGCTCAGTCATCCTGTGGAGATGTGAGCAGCTCACTGATGGGGTGGGCTCTGTTAGAGTATGGAGTACTTAGCAGTTTACAGTCTCTGCTTTGGGCATTAGCCTCAATTCCTGGATAAGATAATCTTATCGGACATTCTGTTCCATGATTTTGTGCTGATATATTAAGTATAATATGGGAAGCACTACAGCAGAAGCAAGAGAGAATAGAGACACAAAAATTTCAGAAAATCTCATATGACCTTGCCCTTTTACATAAACATTTTAGATCTTCATTTAAAAATGAGAAGAATAAGGATGATATCCAGTAAAATATATGCATATGATTCTGATTATGAATGTTTATCTATTCTCCATATCTGTCTGTATGTAATATAAAAATTGGCCAAAGGTGCTAGAATAAAATTGAGGACAGAACAACCAACTGTAGCCAGTAAAGCTCAATTTCCGATATTGAAATTGGGGCAGGGTTACCTCTATGATGGTGCACACAGATGTGCCTCCTCTTCCTTTATGCCTAGCATACTACAGGATTCCAAGAGAGATCACTTAGACTGAAACCAAGGTCGCCCAGTAGTGATTGGATGGAACAGGCAAGGTTTTAGGATGCCTAACTTAGGTCTTTATGGACTTATACCTCTTAGGCTTTTTAGTTTGGTTAATTAGCCTGGGTCATACCTACACCCTAAAAGACTGTAGTAACACGTAGATCCTTTCTTCCCTACATCAAAATTAGTGATGTTTTTTACTGTGGCAAATGAGAAGAGACACGAACATAGACATGAATAGTTCCATGGATCATAATGACAAGCTGTGCGTGCAGCCACTGCCTTGAAGTACTATGAACTTGTTAAGCTTGACTATGTTCATTCTGCTGTAATTCCAGCATGACCTATGTTTGACCATTTGGAGAAGGCAGTTATTAAGAATCCTGTGTGGGCTATGCCAGCTGTATGTTATTTTCAGGAGACAGCTTTAGTTCTCTATTTTGAGAAATATTTTATTCAGTTTCCAGTTGGTCAGCATTACTGAGAGATGCTCAACTTAGTGGAGATATCATAATTGGGGCTGTAGCTGTATAAGACCACAATCCCTCCATTTACCTGAACTCAGGCAATGCCTAGGACCAATCTTTCTTCCATTTCCTAAGAAAATCAGAAATAAAAATAACATAGACTGAGGAAATTTCTAAAACTCTAGGCTAGAGCACATGCATGTTGTGGCATGACTCACAGTAAGCTTTCCCCTACTGGAAATTTATTCAAGGTTCATACATAGGGACTGCATGTTATCTATGTAATTATAACAGTGAATCATGGGAAAGTCATGTGCTCTAGAGACCACTGAAATGAATCAGCGCTCTATCAATCATTTTGTCAGTCATATCCAGGCAGATCCAATGAGAGACATCTTAGGCAGGGTGCACTTCTTTTTAAATCCAAAAGCCTGATATATATTCCTTCCTGTTCTCATGGGTGCCCCAGTACCACTTATTTCCCTGTTGGTGCCACCTTTTTGTTTCTGCTAGTGTGAGCCTGCTCCTTCTGAGTGTATCTTCAATAAATGTAGCTGCTTTTTTCCCCCAACCATTGGGCATATACTGTGCTTGCAGTTCTTTGCTCCTCGTACACAAGGATCTGGAATCTGTCTCTTGGGAATCCATCATACACCATGTCATTCTCATCAGAGGTTATTCAGAGGACAAGTCCAGTAGGGAGAGGGAGATTCAGTTCCAAAGCCTAGTGAATGAAGTCCTTTCAAAAAGAAGCATCTTTGTTTGAATTCAAGATGCTACTATGTTCTGTTAGACTGCAGCTGCCTCCCCACAGTCGAAATGTCTTTATATATTACTAAGAGATAGTGTGAGGAGTTGTCAAAGTATTTGAAGTAGTTCAGAGATTTTTAGAATGATACTCCTGTTATTCAAGGAACTTACTTGGTAGAATCTGCTGTGTGGTTTGATGAAAGACACTGGGTCCAAAGTGGATAAACATTTTATCATAAAGTAGCTTAAAGCAAAACCAAAATTTCCACCTCGTTATCTTACATGCTAGTTTCACAATCAGAATGGTCTATATTCACATTTTGGTATAGAATTGTATTTGATAAAAATGAATTTTTTTTAATGTTTTACTTTTTTGAGGTAAAATTTTCATACAGTGAAATGTTTCAATCTTAAGTGTATGTATAATGTAATGACTTTTGAGAAATATATATCCCTATGTACCATCACTGCAATTAAATATAGAACATTTCTATCTCTTTAGAAAGTCTACTCATTCCTTGTGTTAATTGGCTTTCTTGTTGCTGAGATACACTATCCAACACCCAAGAAAGGAGGAGAGGTTCAACTTGGCTCATAGTTTTGGGGAAATTCATTTCATGGTCGGGTGATTCCATGGTAAGAAACATCATGCAGAAAGGCATGACAGGAGGAAAGCTACTTACCTTTCACAGCCAGTAAGCAGAGAGAGAAGGAGAAGCTGGGGACAAGCATATACCCTTCCAGGTCACCCCCCCCCACCCCCCAGTGACCACCTCTAACCAGGCCCCACCTCCTAACAACGCATTCAGCTATAAACTCCTCAGTGATGAATCCACTGATGAGTATAGCACGCCCATGATCTAATCCCCTTCCAAAAGCCCCACCTCTGAATACGTGAGACTTTGGAGGGACATTTTTGATCTGAAATCTAACATTTCTACTTCTATTCTTCCTACCTCCTACTGGAAAATATTGTTCTTTTTGACATTAGTTTTGCATGATGAAGAATCTGTACTGTATTATCTGCCTTTCATGATTATTGATTGTTTGATTACTAAATACTTTATTTACTGGCTTGCCACTTTTACCTTGGGTTGCCTGGTTTTAAGTCTCCTTAGAACACATCTCTAAGCCCCTCTAATTTAGTAGGATTTAAACTCTAAACTTTGTTTCCTCTATGACAGGCAGCAAATAGATGTTTTTCCTTAGCTCTTTCAGATTTCCAGCTGTTCCTTTTTTCTGATTTCTTTGAAATTGCTCTACATTAAACATAGCTCATGGATAAGCCAGGAATTTGAAGACAATTTGTGTGTACATTTCTGGGAGAACTCCTTTCATTTTTGGATTTTCTCCTTCAAGTTCTTGTCACTTGGAGGGCTGAACTCTACCCATTGACTTCTTAACCAACAACACTCTTCCTTTCTGTTTCAGTCCTTTCCACTCTGCCTCAAATATGCACTGGGAAGTGCCCTAGGGAATGAGTTGTAGAAATGTGGACTTACTTTCAGCTTCATAGTGTTCAAAGGTCTGATCTTCTACAGATTAGCTTATGGTTTGCTTATGGTTGCACTCTGCTGCCTTTCAATAGTTTTAAAAAAATTTCATTGAGAGATAATTGTTATTTTTCAGAGCCTTTGTCAGATATAAACTATTTCACAGTTACTAAACTTTGACTTTGTTCAAAATGAATACTTGGTGCTGTACACATAATTAAGTTTGAAATTTGAAAAACAATTAAATAAATATTTAGAAATACATTTCTTTCCTCTTTGGCTTCATTTTTCCCTTTCCTGCAAGATTTATCTTTCATACAGTAAAACCTTGGTTTGTGAGCATAATTTGTTCTAGAAACATGCTTGTAATCCAAAGCACCTGTTATGGTTTGTATCTAGATTTCTCCCTCAAAGCCTCACGCACTCAGAGATGGGGATTTTTCAGAGCTGGCTGGACCTAGAGTGTGTGATACTGGAATTAAGGGTGTGTAGTACTAAATTATGCCACTGATTTGAATTAGCATAGTTCTGAGTGTGGCTGAGTGAAATTACTGAAGACAGAAGTCCTACCTTGGGTGCGGGTGGCACCACACAAAAGGCTTGTAGCTTGGATGGGGCAAAAGGGAAAGGTAGACTTGTTGCTGCTGCTAGCTGCTTGCTGCTTCCTGTCCACCATGCCATGGACTGTTTCTCCTCTGCTATGCCACACTGCCTTGGAGCCAGCCAACTATGGGCTGAAACCTCTATAAACTGAGAACTGAACTAAACCTTTCTTCCTTTAACTTTGGGTGTTGGGTATCTTGTCTTGGCAAGATAGCACTTGTATATCAAAGCAAATTTCCCCACAAGAAATAATGGAGACTCAGATGATTTGTTCTTTAACCCCCAAAATATTGTAATATAATACAAAATAATAAAAACAAAATATAAAAAAATAAACAAATTAACTGACTTTGAAAAACCTTTGTGCCTGGTGGGAAGGAGACAAGAGAAAGGAAGGTTATTGTGTAGGATGACTTCGATGTAATCACTGCTATCTATTGGTTCAATAAAATCTTTTACTTTTTGTGCAACTTTAACAAGGAACCTATCCAATGACACTTTGCTTTTTGAGGATTTCACAGAAATGTGACATTGTATTGTCATTAAACAGATTAATTGCTCTCACGGTTATAGCCTTATTCAGGTGGTGCTTTTCTACAAAATTTTGCAGTTTCTTCTTTGCACATTTTACTCACCTCCCTAATCTCATTTGAAGTGAGGGATTACTTTGCCTTTTTCTTTTGCTCTGCAGATGAGATCTTCTTCATAACCTCTTTCTTTTGGGAGCCGATCACCCATGATCCGGAGAGAGAGAGAGAGAGAGAGAGAGAGAGAGAGAGAGAGAGAGAGGAACCATTGGCTCTGTTGTGACTATGTGACATTTGGTGTCACACACTACTTGTATTGCAAGACATCTCTTGTTTATCAAGTTAAAATTTATTGGAAATATTTGCCCATCTTGCAGAACACTTGCAGAACAAGTTACTAGGAATCCAAGGCTTTACTGTTTTTCTGCATGTATCAGTCTTTTGAGCCTGAAGTAGTTTTTGCACTTGCACTTCTAGTTTTCCTGATCACTTAGAAATGCTCCTTTACTTACAAGCCCATTATAAATTGAAAATATATTAAGTTTGAAAATTCATTTAACCTATCCATCTTTTTTTTGGTACCGGGGATCGTTGCAAGGCAGGCAGCGGCACCACTGAGCTAAATCCCTGGTGAAAATTCATTTAATATATTTAACCTACTGAACATCCTAACAACATTGTATTGCCTTACCCTTGTGATTACGCAGCTGATTGGGAGCAGTGGCTGGCTGAGAGAGAATATTGTACTGCATACAGCGAGCCAAGAAAAAGACTGAAATTCAAAATTCAAAGTATGGCTTGTACTGAGTATATATTGGTTTTGCACTACTACAAGTCAAAAGATGTTAAGTTGAGCTATTATAAGCTATTACAAGTTGGGGACTGTGTTAGTCAGTTTTCTGGCACTCTGAAAAGATACCTGAGATAAACTGACTTTTGGGGGAAAGAAGGTTTTATGGTTTTTATGGTTCAGAGATTTCAGACCATATCACTTGGCCTTGTAGCTTTTAGGCCTGTGAAAAGGTAGTTATGTCATGGCAGAGGAAGCCTGTTTACTTCATGGTAGCTGCAAAGCAAAGAGAGGGAGAGGCCAAGGCCTGGATCCCAGTATCTCCTTCAAGGACATGCCCCATGACCTACCTTTCTTCCAGAAGGGTCCAATACCTAAGGTTTTACTACCTCCCAGTAGTGTCACAGACTGGCAGCTAATCCTTCAGTGTATGAGCTTTTAAGAAACATTTAAGATGCAAACCATAACAGGGACTACCTATTTTTTTCATACAACTGTGACAGTCAGGTTAATTATTTACTTACCTGTTTGACTAGCACATTAAATTTGTACAAGGGCTTTACACTGTCTTTTTTTTCTTTGTAGCTCATTATTTGGCACATAATAGGCATTTAATAATAAATATATTATTAAATAAGTACATGAGTGGATGAATTAAATGAAATGGAAATATTGAAGTGGAAATTTGAGACTCAGATTTTGTGGAAGCTTCCTTTTTGAGATTTTTAAATATTAATTTTCCTATACCAAATTTTGTCATAAATTATCAGTATTTGGATTCAGTTATTTTAATATGAACTAAATATTTACACTGAGAAATATAAAATTTTATATACTTAGAAAGGCAGAGAAAGGACCTAGTTTACTGCTTCAGCTGGTTGGAAGTTCAGAAGCAGGTCAGTAGGGAAGGGGATGATTAAATCCTGAACTCATCTGCTGTAATTTCTCTTAAGCCATAACTCAGGGCAAGATTCAGGAAAAATTTAATACACTAATGAATTCCAAAAGTGGCTTTATGCTACTTTATGCCACTTAGGTTATATTGTAATCTATGATCAGTAAGGTCTATTTTGCCAACTGAGATGACCTGAACCAGCATACACAGAACATTCTAGAAAGGTGACATGAAAGGTTAGTAATGTTAATAAATCTGTTTTCTTTTTAAAATAAAGGTAGTAAAGATACTGAAAAGTGAAGCTCTGGGCCTGCCTAGCCATCCACAAAATAAAAGGGACTGGATCAAATTATTCTCCATTTTTTAATTTCTCTGTAACATTAATAAACTCACTTATTCCCTCATTTAGTTAGTCCTTCATGCACATTCATTTTTTATGCACATACTACATGATCAGCATGGCGTTAGACTTCAGACACATAGATGAATAAGACACAGTGTCTCCCCACAAAGGCCTTACAAAAAACTAACACATAGCACATTTAAAGGCAGAAAGATTGAGTCTAACAAAGTGCTACCAGAACCCAAAGAAGGAGTGTTGAAGTTTGTTTGGAAAAAGGAAAGGGCATCCATGACAGGCAGTGATGTCTTTCACTTTTGAATCACTCTAAAATTGATTCATTCAAATGAAAACATTTTTTCTTTGTTTATAGGGAGAGAACTTTATTCATTTCAGGTTTAGTCTACCCCTAATCAAAGAACAGAACAAGCATTAATGGAATAATAGTTCAGCTTTTGGCCCTGTTCATCAAGAAAAATATTATCATCTAGTACATTGCCTGTTTTCTACTGTCATCGTTATAACCCAGTTGATAGTACTTGGTAAGCCAGTGTGATTGTATCTCTGTCTAAGCACAAAGGTCTAGATTGGTCACACGAAATACCCACTTAAATCATTATTGAAACTTTGGCACCTGCTGGGCTCTACGTTTCTGTCTAGTCTGTGGTACTCCAGGTCCTTAATGGATTAATGTGGCCAGATGTGCGTCCTTGTATGCACACAGAGAATTAGTAACTAAATAAATCTTTGCACTAAAAATTAATGAGCAGTATCTGTTAGTGTTTAAGTCCTTGCTTGCCAGGTGTCCCATTTTAAATAATTAAGCCAATAAACTACATGAAAGGTCATTCTGATAGGGTTATTTTTAGTAAATATAATATAACTTTTACATTCAAATATATTTACCAAATAAAAGAATGTTGACATTGTTGCTTTTATTAAAATGTTTTAGAGACTTCTTTACGCAAATTGCCTTCAGACTATTTAGCAAATTTGTTTGCATAAGTCAATAATGGTAATTTTCATCATTTATGGGTAGGCTTAATTTTTGGAAATAGTCAAAAGTTATTTGGTATGAATTCTGGTAACTGAAGTGGCTGGTCATGCCAGATATTATAATTTTGGAGAAGGAAATAAAGTTGGCTATGATGAAAAAAGTTGTCTGGTTCAGCTCTTTTCCTGTCTACAGAGTGAAAGGAGGAATGATTGTGTGAATATCAGCATGATATTATAAGTCCCTGAAAAACCCCTGGTAATTTGTTTCATGGCTGGAAGTTTTTAACTTTAAACTGCATCCTAAAGGAGTAGCAAAACTTCTTCTCTCTACAAGTTGCTTTACTCTATGTAACCTCTATTGTGAGACCATATATTTTGCTCACTTTTGGATCTCACTCACCTAATACACTGCCTGGCACCAAGTGGTACATTCAATAATTACTTGCTGAATTAACAAAATGTAAATCCATCAACTTTCCTCTTAAGTCAATATTGACTCTACTGAGCCTGCTGCAGACAGGCATGTCTGTGCACGCCCTACCGAGGTCCTGAGTCATGCAGAAGACGCTGAATCACCCCGCTGCAGACAGGCAGCCACCTGGTTCCACACTACAAAGATGCAGAGGACACCAGACCACCAGACCAAGGTACTGAGTCCCGCTGCTCCTGGCCCAGAGGCAGGGGCTTCTGAGCCGCTGTCCCACTGCTCCTGGTCCAGAGGAAGGGGCTCCCTGGTCACATCCCTCCTGCTGCTCCCAGCCCAGAGGAAAGGGATTTTGGGCCACCTTCTGTCCCGCTGCTCCTGGCCCGGAGGAAGGGGCTTTGAGGCCACCATCCCTCCCACTGCTCCCAGCCCAGAGGTAGGGGCTTCTGAGCTGCCATCCCACTGCTCCTGGTCCAGAGGAAAGGGCTTCCTGGACACCATCCCTCCCGCTGCTCCCAGCCTGCAGGAAAGGGCTTTTGGGTCACCATCCCTACTGCTGCTCCTGGCACCTGTCCCACCTCTCCCAGCTCAGAGGAGGTAATCCTTACAGGTGCTAACAGCCCCCTGCCCCAGTCGAAATGAGAAAACAAGTAAATAAGTCTCAAAACCAGACTTTCAGATCACCTACAGCAAACCCAAAGGGAAATGAGATGGAACACTCTGATACTCAACCACCTGGACCCACTGAACTGGCAACAAAAGGGGATCTGGAAAAAATGAAATCAGAAATAATTTCTCAGATAAGAGGAGAAATTGTGCCCCTAGTCCAAGACATGATTAATAAATCTAGAGAGGATCTCAGGAATATGATGGAATCCCAACATAAGAAACAAATGGAATCCATAAAACAGATGCAAATAGATTTCCAGGACATGAAAAATTCCATTGAAAGTCTACACAGCAGAATGAGCCAATGTGAGGACAGAATTTCAGATATAGAAGATAAGATTGCAATTAGTGACCAGGAAAAGAAAAATTGCTTCACAATTATAAGGGAACATGAGAAATCAATCCATCAGCTGCTAGATGATGCAAAGAAGAATAACGTAAGACTGATTGGGCTCAATGAAGAAACAGAGAGTGGAGATGACATAAAAAATCTCTTCACAGAAATAATGGCAGAAAACTTCCTAAGCAAGGGAAAAGAGCTTGACATACAGATAAGTGAGGCATATAGGACTCTAAATAGCCTTGATCAAAAAAAATCTACACATAGCCATATAATTGTTAAGATTCCAGAAACACAACAGAAGAACAAAGTTCTCCAAGCAGTCAGAGAAAAGAAACAAATCACACACAAAGGAAAGCCCATCAGAATCACAGCAGACTTCTCAATGCAAACCATCAAGGCAAGAAGAGCTTGGAGTGACATATTCCAAGCCCTAAAAGAAAACAGCCTCCAACCCAGATTGATGTACCCTGCAAAACTATCTTTCAAAATGGATGGAGAAAGAAGATACTTTCATGACAAAGAGCACCTCAGGAACTTCATGAATACCAAACCAGCCCTCCAAAGAATTTTAGACAATATCCTAGGTTCATTGAGGATCACAACCCCAGGAAGCAAAGCAGAATGAACCCATCTGGCATGACAAGAAATTAAATGTAAAGGGGGAAAACCCAACAAAAAGAAAAAGTCATGGCAATGACAAGTCAATACATTTCAGTTATAACCATCAATGTTAAGGGTCTCAATTCACCAATCAAAAGAAATAGACTGGCAGAATGGATCAAGAAGCAAAATCCAACAATATGCTGCATACAAGAAACACAATTCAAAAGGAAACTCATAGACTGAAAGTTAAAGGGTGGAAAACAATACTCCATGCAACAGGAACCTGAAAAAAAGCAGGAGTAGCTATCCTCTTGGCAGATCAAGTAGGTTTCAAACCAACACTGATGAAGAGAGATGAAGAAGGACATTACATCCTTGTAAAGGGAAGAATCCAAGAGGAAGTGATGACAATCATAAATATCTATGCACCAAACACTAGTGCACCCAACTATATAAAACAAATACTAACAGACATGAAAAGTCATATATGCACTAATACAATTGTAGTGGGGGACCTCAACACCCCACTGTCACAAATAGATAGATCAACTAGACTAAAAATAAGTAATGAAATACTAGAACTCAATCGAACTCTTGAACAAATGTACTTAACAGATGTTTACAGGCGTTCCACCCCACAAAATCAGAATACACATTCTTCTCAGCTGCACATGAGTCATTCTCCAAAATAGACCACATACTCACACATAGAACATGTTTAAGTAAGTGCAAAGGAATTGAAGCTATCCCCTGTATATTATCAGACCATAGTGTGATGAAATTGGAGATCCATAGCAAAAGAAACTCAAAAAATTTCATAAACATGTGGAAATTGAACAACACACTTCTGAATAACCAGTGGGTTACAGAGGAAATTAAAGAAGAAATCAGACCATTCCTTCAATTAAATGACAATGACAATACAACATATCGGAATCTATGGGACACAATGCAAGCAGTCTTAAGAGGGAAATTCATAGCAGTGAACACGCATATTAGGAAAACAGAACGAGCCCAATTAAACAACCTGATGCTGAACCTCAAGCTTCTAGAAAAAGAAGAGCAGGACAACCCCAAAGCTCATACAAGGGAGGAAATTATAAAGATCAGAGGAGAAATCAATGCAATGGAGACTAAGAGAATGATACACAAAATCAATGAAGCCAAGGGTTGGTTCTTAGAAAGAATCAACAAAATTGACAAACCTTTAGCCAACCTTGTCAGAAAAAGGAAAGAAAAGGCCCAAATCCATGCAATTAGGAATGAAAAGGGTGAAATTACAACAGACCCAGCAGAAATCCAGAGGATCATCAATAACTATTTCCAGAATCTATACGCCAATAAGAGGGACAACACAGAAGAAATGGACAGATTCCTAGATACATATGAATTACCAAAGTTGAACAAAGAAGACCTAAAAATTCTGAACAACCCAATATCAACCAATGAAATTGAAAATGTAATTAAAAACTTATCAACTAAGAAAAGCCCAGGCCCTGATGGCTTCACTGCTGAATTCTACAAGACATTTAGAGAGGAACTGCTGCCACTACTGTTTAAACTCTTCAATGAAATCGAAAGGGAAGCAATCCTCCCAAATTCATTCCAGGAAGCAAGCATCACCTTGATCCCCAAAGCACAGAAAGACCCAACTGAAAAAGAGAACTATAGGCCAATCTCACTAATGAAAATAGATGCAAAAATCCTTAATAAGATACTGGCAAACAGAATGCAGAAGATCATCAAGAAGATCATACACCCAGATCAAGTGGGATTCATCCCAGGGATGCAGGGATGGTTCAACATACACAAATCAATCAATGTAATACACTATATTAATAGAGCCAAGGACAAAAACCGTTTGATTATCTCCATAGATGCAGAAAAAGCATTTGACAAAATCCAACATGCATTTATGATAAAAACCCTACCAAAAATTGGAATAGATGGTCTCTACCTCAAACTGATAGAAGCCATCTATGAAAAACCAACAGCCAATATCATACTAAATGGTCAAAAACTGAAATCCTTCACACTAAAATCAGGAACAAGACAAGGATGTCCACTATCACCACTCTTGTTCAATATAGTTCTGGAAACATTAGCCACAGCAATTAGACAAGAGAAAGAAATAAAAGGAATAAAGATAGGTAATGAAGAAGTCAAATTGTCATTATTTGCAGATGACATGATACTCTATAGAGAAGACCCCAAGAACTCCACCAAAAGTCTTCTAGACTTAATAACCAAATTCAGTCAAGTAGCTGGTCACAAGATCAACACACAAAAATCAATAGCTTTCCTCTACACCAATGACAGACTCACTGAGAGAGAAATAGGGCAAATAATTCCTTTCACAATAGCATCCAAAAAACTGAAATACCTAGGAATCATCCTAACGAAAGAAATCAAAGACCTCTTCTCTGAAAACTATGGCACTCTGAAAAGAGAGATTGAAGATGATATCAGAAAATGGACAGACATCCCCTGCTCCTGAGTAGGAAGGATTAATATAGTGAAAATGGCCATACTTCCAAAACTGCTATATAGATTTAATGCAATTCCAATTGAGATCCCAGCACCATACTTCATAGACCTCGAGAAAACAATCCAAACATTCATTTGGAACAAGAAGAGACCCAGAATAGCAAAAGCAATTCTAGGTAACAGAGACATGGCAGGGGGTATCACAATCCCCAACCTGCAACTATACTACAAAGCTACTGTGATAAAAACAGCATGGTACTGGCAAAGAAACAGACCTGAGGACCAGTGGAACAGATTAGAAGATGCAGAAACAACGCCAGACACACTCAGCCACCTCATCTTTGATCAAGGAGCCAAACACCCTCACTGGAGGAAAGATAGCCTCTTTAATAAATGGTGCTGGAAAAATTGAGCGTCAACTTGCCAAAGATTAAAACTAGACCTATATCTCTCACCATGCACTAAACTAAAATTAAAATGGATTAAAGATCTAAATATTAAAATAGAAACACTGAACCAGTTGGAACAGAGGTTAGGTAGAATTCTTGAAGACATCAGTGTAGGAAAAGATTTGTGAACAAAATCTTAGTTGCCCATGAACTAGCACAAACAATCAATAAGTGGGAGCTCTTCTTATTAAAAAGCTTCTACACAGCAAGAGAAACCACCAGCAGTGTGAAGGGACAACCCACAATGTGGGAAAATATCTTCACCTACTTTTCCTCAGACAAAGGTCTACTATCTTGAATCTATAAAGAACTTAAAAAGATCAGACCTCCCAAATTTAAAGACTCAATCTGAAAATGGGCATCTGAAATGAACAGACATTTCTCAGACAAAGAAGTAGAAATAGCAAATAAATACATGAAAAAATGTTCAACATCACTGGTCATTGGAGAGATGCAAATGAAAACAATGCTGAGATTCAACCTCACTCCAGAAAGAATGGCTGCTATCATGAAATCAACCAATAATAAATGTTGGTGGGGCTGTGGGGAAAGAGGAACCCTGCTCCACTGCTGGTGGGAATGTAGACTGGTGCAACCACTGTGGAAATCAGTATGGAGACACCTCAAAGAACTGGGACTGGAAATCCCATTTGACCCCGCTATTCCACTGCTGGGGATCTTCCCCAAAGAATTAAAAGAATCATACCACAGTGATATATGTGCGCCCATGTTCATAGCAGCACAGTTTGTGATAGCTAAAACTTGGAAACAGCCCAAATCCCCATCAACTGGAGACTGGATAAAGAAAATGTGGGTTTTTTTTTTTAATAAAATGGAGTACTACTCAGCTGTAAAAAATGAGAAATTAGAGACATTTATAGCTAAGTAGATGCACATTGAGGCAAGACTCTTAAGTGAAATAAATAGGACACATATGTCTAAATACCAAATAGTTTCTCTGGTGTGAGAAACTGAAAGTGTAAATAAGGACTAAATGTATAATAGGTAATGTGAAGTAGGAAGAAAAGGGGCAAAGGGGAAGGAAGTGGGAGGGCTAGGGGAAAGGATAGAAGGGAATGGGATTAATATGAGAAAATGGAAAAATAGGAACAAAATCTTTGTAAATAGGGAGGACTGGAGGGGTTGAAGGGAGGGCTGGGCAAGGGTGAAAAATAACCAAGAGAGATTATGTAAAGGTGCAAATTTCCAATGATGAATGTCATTATATTGTATACCTAAAATGTACCAATGATTGGAATGAATAATCGATAATGTAAAACTGGAAGAAAAGGTCCAAAGGGGTAGGGGTAGTGGGAGGGGCAGGGGAAAGGAAAGAAGGGAAAGGAAAATATGATGAGAAATGGAAAAAATGGAAATAAAGTCTTTGTAAATAGAGAAGGGTGGAGGGCATGAAGGGAGGGCTAAGAATGGAGAAAAAATAAGAACCAAGATGCATTATGTAAAGGTACAATTTCCAATGAGAAATGTAATTGTGTTGTATACCTACAATGTACCAATAAAAGAATTTAATACAAAAAAAATATTGACTCTACCTTTGGTGAAGCAAAATAATTTTTACACAATTATAAATTGTAAATGATGTGACTAAGACTATTTTTAAATATAGATTATCTTTACTTACATTAATGTATAGATTATGTTTCATAAGTCATCTAAGATTATTTAGGTTTTGTTATGGTCTCAGTAGACATTGTACAGCAGAGATGGTGAACCTTTTAGAGCTTTCAATAATAACAAACAGCCACTGTGGCACACATGCCGTAGGTTCACCACTACTGAGGTTAAGTATCATAGGAATTTCCATGGTTACTAAGAGAACCTTTGCTCTTCTACTGCGCCAGCAGAATGATGCTGCTAAAAGTTGGTTGCAGCTAGTCATTCTCTGCCATAAAGCCAGTCTTGGCTTCATGCATATTAAGGCAGGCTCTCTCCAAGGAGCCTTGGACTAACTAATTTCATTGCCCACAATTATCTTCCCTCAAATAGCTACATGGCCAACTTCTTCATTGTTTTTAAGTCATGCCTACAAATGATAGGATTCTAAAAGATACTTTTTCTAATTGTCATTGATTATATGAGTTTTTTTCAAGGAAAATTAGATTCCAGTTTGAAGTAATATAATTTGAAATAAAATTAGGATTAAAAATTTAGAAATGTTTTAATAGATAATTCTTCTTGAAGCCATCACAGCTCTCTATGTAAAGGTCTCTTCACTTTACAGGATTTTACATTATTAAATAAAATGAAAATAGGTACAGAAACATGATGATTCTCTAATCTTACTTATTAGTGTCAGTTGATTATCAAGGATCTTGTTTTTAAAGTATATTAATATTATGAAGTGACAAGTTAATAGTCCTTCAACATTATTGTCACTTCTTTTTGTTACTAATTAGGCATCTATTCTATTTTGCATTCCTACAATAACATTTATTAATATAATGACTTTTAAAAGCAAATGCTTCAGTGTTATTTTAAGGCTGCTATAGTTAGCCTAGAAGCAAATAAAAGAATATCAAAGTCTTTATAGCTGCACAAATACATATTTAATATAATAATCTTCCTATTTTCTGTGTCTGAGAATATTAGAAAAACAAGAGAAATTTGCGAAAAATTATGTGGGAAATGTATCTTGTTGACTTTTAAAGTAAATGTAATTTTTAAAAATGAAAATAGCAACATACAGACTTAAGTTTAAGTTTTACTTTACACAGATATCTGATCTTAGTTAAGTGGGACATTTGAATTTATTTAATTCCTTTATGTACTCCTTTATTATCACTATTTCCAATCAAGTTATGAGAACAGTTTCAATTATAATGGTATAATGGTTGAAATCTGATTCTGAAATCTTTAATCATGTGTCTAATTTGGATTTAGCTATGGAAACCTGATTCAAAGAAGGAATGTGTCATATTAGTTTTAAAAGGAAGCTTTTGTGATAGGAATTGAAATAGGAGTCTTTTCAATATACCCTAATTTAATTTCTGACCAAAAAGCTCAATTTCAGTGATGTTGGTTTGAAAGTTAAATTGTAGTTGGCATTTTAGGTAGACAGTTTTTTTTTAACAGATATCTTACCAGGTGAGAGATTTATGGAGGATTAGTAAGGTCAGAGGAGTTTTATTTTTGATTGCATTGCATAGACTATATGGCATGGAGGTAAAAGGTGGTTTATAACTTTACTTTGGGATAGGATCATTATTTATTATCCCTTTTGATGTGAAAGATTTTAATTTGTGTGAACAGCACATTATTACAAATCAAGCAAATCTCATAGTAAACTTTTCTTTGTTGTATGATTCATAATTTTACTCTTGTATTTTAAGCTTATAGTAAAAATGTGATTTCAGAGTCCCAGTGTTCCAATACTCAGCTATATAGTTCATCTTGAGCTAGAGGAAATGTTAGGCTCTGATTTGTATCAGCTTCCGTATTATTGGTTTTTCTCTCACTTTCTTCTTCGACTTTGGAGAAACAGCTGCCAAGGTTGGTTTGAGACCTTTCATGAGTTCTCTCTCACACAGTCTCAACTCTTTTAGCACTGACCTTTGTCCCTCTCTCAGGGATGGAGATAACTCGATACTACTAGTCACAGCGAAAGAAATTGAACATCAAGGAGAGAAAGAAGTAAATGAAAGAAGCAGTACCAGTGAATTTTAAAGCAAAAAAGAATAGAAATTCCCTCTGGGTATTTTTGCACAGAATCAGGTTATAAAAGCAGATAAAAATGTTTTATTGTTTTAGTTTCTTTGTTTGAAAGCGTAAAAAGAGTTGAAGAGATGGAGGGCCATAAAGTCTAGCTTGAAAATGAGCTCTGATAATATTGTTAGGCTGAATAGACTGTTGCAGAATGTCTTCTTTCTTTTTACCTCTTCTACTTATGAATGTATTTCTGAGTTCTTTCTGAATTTTGAGCATCTGTGTTTCACCTGAAACACACCATACCTTGTAACTCTGAACAGATTGCCAATTGTTTTATTGACAAAACACTAGTCCTTTCACATTCTACCAGATATGTATGCCAAATTTAAGGTACATTCACAAGAAAAGGACATTCTTATAACGCTGTCATGTGTTTTACGACTGGAACTTATTTTTATCATGACATTTATTACTATCTAGCATAGTCTTTGAATTATTTGTGTCCTCGCATTAGATGCAAACTTTCATGAGAAGGAACATTCATGTTCTGAATCTATTCTATTAACTAGCACAGTGTCAGCCACATAGTAGGTATTAAGTGTTGGTTGAATAAGTTGTGGAGTCACTCTAGTCAGGTAACATCTCCAGTGAAATAGTGTCCTCTCTTGACTTTGCAGAATTATCTAACCATTTAGAAAGTCATACCTGCATGTCCAAGTGCTTAGGTTTTCCACTTGAATGCTTAACAGGAATCTCACATTTAATCTATCCACAACATCTCTCCTGTCTTAGTTAATTTTTCTTGTTGCTGAGACAAAATACCCAACACCCAAAGTTAAAGGAGGAAAGGTTTATTTCAGCTTGCAGTTTGTAAAGGTTTCAGTCCATAATTGGCTGGTTCCAAGGCAGGTTGGCATGGCAGAAGGGCATCGCAGAGGAGAAAACAGTTCATGGCAGGCAGAAGACAGCAAAAGCAGCAAGCAACAACAAGACAAATGACGATAGCAGCTTCTTTCTGCCCCTTTTGTGTTCTATCGAGGCTACCTGGCTTAGGACAGGTGCCAAACCAATCAGTGGACTAATTTAGTAATCACCCACCCTTAATCGCAGCATCACACATTCTCGATCCAGCCACCTCTGAAAAAGCCCCACCTAGGACTGAATGAGTCTTTGGGGGGACATCTAGACAGAAACCATAACACTTTCTAATTTTTCAAACCAAATCCATTCTTAAATGCCAGAGTCATCTAAAGTTACTTGGTTCTTCTTTTTCCTTTACTCCTTACATACAGTAATCTTCCTTTATCCGTGGGGGATACATTCCCATAGTCTTGGTAGATTCTTTAAACAGCAAGTAGTAGCAGCCCTGTACGTACTATGGATTTTCCTATACATTCCTATACCTATGCTAAACTTTAATTTATGAGTTAGGCAATGTAAGAGGTTAACAATAATAACTAATAATAAAATATAACAATTATAAGAATGTACTGTAATAAAAGTAATGAAAATATGGTCTCTTTTAAAATACTGTGCTGCAGAATAAGGGGGACTACTGCACAACTCATCAGGAAGTTCAGACACTTACCTCCAAAGTAGTTCTCAACTCTGTCTACTTATTTCATATTTCTATTTTCATCTCAGACCACCCACAACTCTCTTATGTGGACCTCTACAAAAGCCAGTACACTGCTCCTGTTCTTACCCTTCTACCATCCATTCCCCACACATATCATAAACACTTTAGAGTACTTTCTTTTTTACCATTATACGAAACCCAAGTTCTTGCTTGTGGCTTTGGTAACCTTCGTATTCTCCTCTTCTTCCCCGGCTCTGTCTCCTTGTCTCACCCACAGGCAGTCACAGTGACCTTATTTCTGGTATGAACTAGACCATGAGCGTGTTTGAACTCAGGGCCTGTTGGATTCGCGGTGTCCTGACTATCTAAAATGCTCTGCTCCCACTCTTGTCATTGTTGGTTTTTCTTGTTATCCAGATACTAGCTCCAATTTATAAAAGTGGTCCCCAGCCATGCTCTATCTCATCCCCTACTCTGTTTTCTTTCTAGAACATAAGCTAGAAAATGATAAGCATGAACTCCATTTCCAAGAGAATTTCCACAAGAGCTGAGAGCAAGGACTTTGTCTTTTTATATCTTTAGGGTCCAGGACAGTGCCTGGCTTATAGTGCTCAGTAAAATACAAAACAGTGCATGTGCCAAGGGACATGTAAAAAACATGTATTCACAAAAGTGAAAAAGATTGCTGAATTATCCTTGGTTCTTCCTGTGGACATGAAAAAGTTTCAGGTTTGTGTGAAAGTACCAACCTACACAGAGAAAAAGGAGGAGACAAAAGAGAAATAGTTTTTCCAACTCCTAGGGAAAGCCTGTGAGTCTAAGGGACGAAAAAGCAGCTGTGTAGGCGGCTATTAGTGTGGACATGGCCTTCTCTGGATTGCTGTGCCTTTCTGCCAGCTGCCATTTCTCTGAGACATTAGGGCGTCAACCTGAGAAAGCCACGTTCCGTAAATCTTACTTAAGTGGCAATCAATGCTTTCTCGTCAAAAAAGTGAGTTTCAATTAAGTTTGGGAAACTAAGGTTATCTTTGAGATGTAAATAATATGTTAACATTGTGCTAGATTCTAAAAAGCTGAGCACATTAACTTGGAATGTGCCGAGCTGGTGGTAAATTGATATCCGGGCTGTAGTTGCCAAAGGAGGATTTTTGTCTTGTCTTCTTCACACAGAAAACAAAATGCAGGGGAGTCTGGGTCAATTAATTGCCTGCCCAAGAGTTGCCCTATCTATTTCAGGTAGGGAAAACTGAAGAGGGCCGATCCGTTTACTCTTTAAGTAGCTTTTTGCTGGGGAATCTCAGATTCAAAATCCTAGAAACCATATATATTTAATCAGAGTTTGGCCCCAAGGAGAATTAAAATGAAAGGAAATTCCACAATTAGAAGGTGTGGAAGTAGAAAGCTGACTAAATGAAGCCCTTCGAGAGACAGGGTGGGTTGGTGAGATTACATTCTTAGGGTACATAATGAGCTGTGGTTTAAATTCCAGATTCTTTCACTTAAGAGCTTCTATGTCTGAATTCTAGAGGATCATAGGCCTAAAGCTTTGCCTCCTTCTTTTATAAGTGCCTTGCCATTGTAGTATTCCTTACAACTGAAAAAGGTGACAGTCCCAAGTGTGCCAGAGATCTCAACAGAAGTTGAAGCAAAGGATTGGATAAGAAGCCAAATTTTCATATGTGCTTTTTTTCTTCTTCTTTTGCAGCATGTGTTTCCTCTTCTGGCAGGTGGGATTGTTAACTTGGTTGTAAGTTATGAGTTGTTTATTGATAAGTTGCACTGACCCATAACTGGTCAGCTGGAATGGGGCAGGGCCAGAGCAGGCATCATTTCCAGCATGAGATAGAGATGGGAGAGCTTACAAACTGTGCTCAGAAGCTCTGAAGGATGATGAATCTTTCATGTTAGGAAACCCAGCATCAGCAGACATGATGTTAAAGAAACATAATGAATAAGTAGAAACAGCAGTCCCATTGATGAACAATAAGACTTTGTATAAAAGTTATATATTTTATATTAATTTAATTTTATACAATTTTTTTAGGTTTTTTAAAAATTAATTTTATTGGTACATTTTAGGTATACAATATAATGACATTCATCTTTGGAAATTTGCACCTTTACATAATCTCACTTGGTTCTTATTTTTCTTCCTTCCCCTGCCCTCCCTTCAACCACTCCATTCCTCCCTATTTACAAAGACTTCATTTCCGTTTTTTCATTTTCTCATTTTCTCATATTAATTCCATTCCCTTCTTTCCTTTCCCCTACCCCTCCCACTTCCACTTCTGCTTTGTCCCTTTTCTTCCTATTTCACATTATCTATTATACCTTTTAGTCCTTATTTCCACTTTCACTTTCTCATACTAGAGAAAATGTTCGGTATTTACATGTGTGTCCTATTTATTTCACTTAAGAGTATCGCCTCAATGTGTATCCATTTAGGTATAAATGTCTCTAATTTCTCATTTTTGATGACTGAGTAGTACTCCTTTTGTAAAAAAAAGCTCCCACATTTTCTTTACCCAGTCTCCAGTTGATGGGCAATTGGGCTGCTTCCAAGTTTTAGCTATTAGAAATTATGCTGCTATGAACATGAGTACACATATATCATTGTGGTATGATTCTTTTAATTCTTTGGAAAGATACCCAGCAGGGAAAAAGCTGCGTCAAATGGGACTTCCAGTCCTAGTTCTTAGAGGAATCTCCGTACTGATTTCCACAGTGGTTGCACCAGTCTACACTTCCACCAGCAGTGGAGCAGGGTTCCTCTTTCCTCACAGCCCCGCCAGGATTTGTTATTGGCTGATTTCATGACAGCAGCCATTCTTTCTGGGGTGAGGTGGAATCTCCGCATTGTTTGCATTTGCATCTCTCCAATCACCAGTGATGTTGAACATTTTTTCCTGTATTTATCTGCTATTTCTACTTCTTTGTCTGAGAAATGTCTGTTCATTTCAGATGCCCATTTTTGGACTGGGTCTTTAAATTTCAGACATCTGATTTTTTAAGTTCTTTAGAGATTCTAGATAGTAGACCTTTGTGGAACAGTAGGTGAAAACTTTGTCCCATATTGTGGGTTGTCTAGTAACACTGTTGGTGGTTTCTCTTGCTGTGAACAAGCTTTTCAATAGGAAGAGATCCCACATGTTGATTATTTGTGCTAGTTGACGGGGAACTGAGATTTTGTTCATAAAATCTTTTCCTACACCAATGTCTTCAAGAGTTCTACCTAACCTCTGTTCCAGTTGGTTCAGTGTTTCTATTTTAATATTTAGATCTTTCATCCATTTTGATTTTAGTTTAGTGGATGGTGAGAGATACAGGTCCTGTTTTAATCTTTGGCAAGTTGAAACTCAATTTTTCCAGCACCATTTATTAAAGAGGCTATCTTTCCTCCAGTGAGGATGTTTGGCTCCTTTGTCGAAGATAAGGTGGCTGAGTGTGTCAGGAGTTGTTTCTGCATCTTCTAATCTGTTCCACTGGTCCTCAGGTCTGTTTCTTTGCCGGTAGCATGCTGTTTTTATCACAGTAGCTTTGTAGTACAGTTTCAAGTTGGGGGTTGTGATACCAGCTGCCATGTCTCTGTTGCCTAGAATTGCTTGTTCCAAATGAATTTTTGGATTGTTTTCTCAAGGTCCGTGAAGTATGCTGCTGGGATTTCAATTGGGATTGCATTGAATCTACATAGCAGTTTTGGAAATATGGTCATTTTCACTATGTTGATTCTTCCTACCCAGGAGCAAGGGATATCTTTCCACTTTCTGATATCACCTTCAATCTCTCTTTTCAGAGTGCTATAGTTTTCAGAGAAGAGGTCTTTGATTTCTTTTGTTAGATTGATTCCTAGGTATTTCAGTTTCTTGGATGCTATTGTCAAAGGAAATGTTTGCCCTATTTCTCTCTCAGTGAGTCTGGTGTTCGTGTAGAGGAAAGCTGTTGATTTTTGTGTGCTGACCTTGTATTCAGCTACTTTACTGAATTTGATTATTAAGTCTAGAAGACTTTTGGTGAAGTTCTTGGGGTCTGCTACATAGATATCATGTCATCTGCAAATGATGACAATTTGACTTCTTCATTTCCTATCTTTATTCCTTTTATTTCTTTCCCTTGTCTAATAGCTATGGTTAATGTTTTCAAGACTATATTGAACAGGAGTAGTGATAGTGGACATCCGTGTCTTGTTCCTGATTTTAGTGAGAAGGATTTCAGTTTTTAACCATTTAGTATGATATTGGCTGTTGGTTTTTCATAGATGGCCTTTATCAGATTGAGGTAGAGAACATCTCTTCCAATTTTTTGTAGGGTTTTTATCATAAATGGATGTTGGATTTTGTCAAATACTTTTTCTGCATCTATTGAGATGATCATATGGTTTTTGTCCTTGGCTCTATTGATATAGTGTATTACATTTACTGATTTGCATATGTTGAAACATCCCTGCATCCCTGGGATGAATCCCACTTGGTCAGGGTGTATGACCTTCTGCATTCTATTTGCCAGTAACTTATTAAGAATTTTCGCATCTATGTTCATTAGTGAGATTGGCCTATAGTTCTCCTTTTCGTTGGGGCTTTCTCTGCTTTGGGGATCAAGGTGATGCTTGCTTCCAGGGATGAATTTGGGAGTATTGCTTCCCTTTCAATTTCACTGAAGAGCTTAAAAAGTAGTGGCAGTATTTCCTCTCTAAATGTCTTGTAGCATTCAGCAATGAAGCCATCAGGACCCGAGCTTTATTTAGTTGGTAAGATTTTAATTATTTTTTCAATTTCATTGATTGATATTGGGTTGTTTAGAAGTTTTAGGTCTTCTTCATTCATGGTAATTCATACATATCTATTAATCTGTCCATTTCTTCTGTGTTTTCTGCCTTATTGGCGTATAGGTTCTTGAAGTAGGTATTGATGATCCTCTGGATTTTTGCTGGGTTTGTTGTAATTTCACCCTTTTCATTCCTAATTGCATGGATTTGGGCCTTTTCTTTCCTTTTTCTGACAAGGTTGTCTAAGGGTTTGTCAATTTTGTTGATTCTTTTGAAGAACCAACTCTTGGCTTCATTGATTTTGTGTATCATTCTCTCAGTCTCCATTGCATTGATTTCTGCTCTGGTCTTTATAATTTCATCTCTTGTATGAGCTTTGGGTTTGTCCTGCTCTTCTTTTCATAGAAGCTTGAGGTTCCACATCAGGTTGTTTAATTGGGCTCGCTCTATTTTCCTAATATGTGTATTCACTGCTATGAATTTCCCTCCTAGGACTGCTTTCATTGTGTCCCACAGATTCCCATATGTTGTATTGTCACTGTCATTTAATTGTAGGAAATGTCTGATTTCTTCTTTAATTTCCTCTGTAACCCATTGGTTATTCAAAAGTGTGTGGTTCAATTTCCATGTGTTTAAGAAATTCTTGCAGTTTCTTTTGCTATTGATCTCCAATTTCATCGCACTATGGTCTGATAATATACAGGGGATAACGTCAGTTCCTTCGCACTTACTTAAACATGTTCTATGAGCGAGTATGTGGTCTATTTTGAAGAATGACCCATATGCAGCTGAAAAGAATGTGTATTGTGATTTTGTGGGGTGGAAGACTCTGTAAACATCTGTTAAGTTCATTTGTTCAAGAGTTTTATTGAGTTCTAGTATTTCATTACTTATTTTTTGTCTAGTTGATCTATCCATTTGTGACAGTGGAGTTTTGAGGTCTCCTCAATATTGCTATTATATTAGTGTTTATTTGATTTTTCATGCCCATTAGTGTTTGATACATATATGTTTATGATTGTCGTCTCTTCCTCTTGGATTGTTCCCTTTACAAGGATGTAGTGTCCTTCTTTGTCTCTCTTAATCAGTGTTGTTTTGAAATGCACTTGATCTGCAAAGAGGATAGCTATTCTTGCTTTTTTGGGGGTTCCTGTCACATGGAACATTGTTTTCCACCCTTTAACTTTCAGTCTATGAGTTTCTTTTTGAATTAAGAGTGTTTCTTATATGCAACATATTGTTGGATCTTGCTTCTTGACCCATTCTGCCAGTCTATTTCTTTTGATTGGTGAATTCAGACCATTAACATTCATTGTTATAATTGATATGTATTGACTTATCATTGTCCTGACTTTTTCTTTTTGTTGAATTCTCCCCCTTTGTGTTTAATTTCTTGTCATGCCTGATGGACTGATTCAGCAGGGCTTCCTGGGTTATGATCCTCATTGTCCTTTCCTAGGATATTGTCTAAAATTTTCTGGAGTGCTGGTTTGGTATTCATGAAGTTCCTGAGGTGCTCTTTGTCATGAAAGTATCTTCTTTCTCCATCAACTTTGAAAGATAGTTTTGCAGGGTACATCAATCTGGGTTGGAAGCTGTTTTCCTTTACGGCTTGAAATATGTCACTCCAAGCTCTTCTTGCCTTGAGGGTTTGCGTTGAGAAGACTGCTGTGATTCTGATGGGCTTTCCTTTGTATGTGATTTGTTTCTTTTCTCTAACTGCTTGTAGAATTTTTTCTTCTGTTGTGTTTCTGGAATCTTAACTATTATATGCCTATGTGTAGTTTTTTTTTTATCTTGTTGGAGTCCTGTATGCCTCACTTATCTGCATGTCAAGTTTTTTTCCCCTGCTTGGGAAGTTTTCTGCCATCACTTCTGTGAACAGTTTTTTTTTTATGTCATCTGCTCTCTCTCCTGTTTCTTCACTGACTCTGATCAGCCTTATGGTATTCTTTCCATTGTCTAACAGCTGCTGGATTGATTTCTGGTGGCCTCTTACAATTTTAAATTAATTTTTCTTTTCCTGGTCACTAATTGCAATCTTATCTTCTATATTTGAAATTCTGTCCTCACTATGGCTCATTTGCTGCATCGACTTTCAGTGGAGTTTTTAATCTCCTGGAAATCTGTTTGCATCTGTTTTATGGATTCCATTTGTTTCCCATGTTGTGATTCCATCATGTTCCTCAGCTACTCTCTAGATTTATTAATCATGTCTTGCACTATGGACACAATCTCTGCTGCTATCTGAGAAATTATTTCTGATTTCATTTTTTCCCAATCCTCTTTTGTTGGCAGTTCAGGGAGTCCAGGTGGTTGAGTATTAGATTGTTCCATCTCGTTTCCCCTTGGGGTTGCCTTAGGTGATCTGCAAGTCTGGTTTTGAGAATTTTTTATGTGTCTTCTCATTTCAATAGGGGTAAGGTGATGTGCTGCTGGTGCCTGTGCAGCTCACCTCCTTGGCACTGGGGGTGGCTCTGCTCCTCGGCTCTGTGGGCAGCAGTACAGAGGCCCAGAAAGCTCACCACAGTGCTGGGAACAGCTCTACTCCTGAGCTCACTTCTCAGAGGAAGTTTTATAATGCAAAATCACAAAGTGGGTATAATGTGCATCAAAACTATGATCAACCAATAAGATTACAAGTATATCTACTTAGGTAATATTGATCCAGTGGGAAAGCAGGTCATGTAGCAAGTATACATGGAAAGAATAAAAACCTTTTTAGGAAGAGATGGATCAGGAGGTCCTGGTCACTCATCTGAGTGACTGATGTCTATCTAGTCTTTATTGAACCAAGGAATACCAATTATAGTATAATCTTCAAGTTACTGATTATCCCCCAGGGAGGCATGTAGGCCTAGCCATTCTATCTTTATCTTGAAGCTTGTCCTATGATAGATGTCCCTCTACCCACAGTTATAATGTGTTCTCATCTTCTGCACTGACTCCCTCAAGGTCTAGCCCCATCTCACTGCATATAAGATTTCTACCTAACTTAGCTGTCTATAATACCAGCACATTCTGCTAATCCCGTCACTTTGGGAGGCTGGGGCAGGAGTGTCACAAGTTCAAGCACAGCTTCAAACTAAAAAATAAAAACAGGTTAGGGATGTAGCCTACTGTGAAAGCCCTGGGTTCATACCCAGTATCACAAAAAATAAAAATAAAACAGAGAGACATGCAAAGGCCACCAAATTTACTTAATCATTCAGTAGGTATTTTTTGTAGTCCTTTTAGGTGCCAGAATCTAAGAAAGAGACTACCCTCCTGAGGACTATTATTACTAAATCAATCAATCCATAAGTAAACAACTGGAATTATTAAATAAATGTGATGTGATAAGGGGTAACTAGGAACAAGACCTGTTACTATAGAAAGGTCAATCAGGAAACAATCTCACAACAGTTGACATTTGTGCTGTGTGCCAAGGAATGCAAGCAAGCCAACCATGTGGAGATCCCAGTGGAAAGCATCCCAGGACAAGGATGTAAGAACCTGAGGCAGGGAAGAGACCACTGTGTTTTAGAAAAATAGTGACAGCCAGAATGCCCAGAACACAATGAATCGACAAAAATCATGGGCACAAGGACAGGGCCACGTTGGCAAGAGTCAGGTCTTTCCTAAGCCTTCATGACTTACAGGGTAGAGTTTAGATTTTATTCTATGGTAATGGAAAGACACCAAAGGGCTTAAAAAGAGGAGTGCTAACTTGCTCTATATTTTTTTTAAATCAGTGGCTACTGCAGAGGAATGACTTAGTGGGGCAAATGTACAAGTACACAAACAAGTTAGGAGGCTACTATGGCAGAGCAGCCTATGTGTTGTTTGGAATATGGAAAATAAGGAAAATCATTTGGAAGTTGAACTACCTGAACTCACTTATAGATTATGTGCTAACAGTGGGAGGGAGAAGATAAAAGAATGGCACCACCAATTTTAGGGCATAAATCTTCACAGACAGAAACTACAATGCCTAACCTTTTTTTAAAAAAAGAAAATCGGGTAAGTTCTGGGCAAACTACACAAATATAAGCAATATGAACAACTTCTGAGTACCATCCATAAAAAGAAAAAGGCCCACCTTTGAACCCCTCTTTTGCTCCTCCTGCTGGCTAGGAAATGGGGTATCTGAAGAACCTGCCTTAATCCATAGAGAGAAATCACACATTGATGGTGGAAAGCTGTTCCACCACCCAGGAACCCTGTGTGGTCTCTTTACCTGCCCTAGACTACCCATCTTCCTTGCTTTTTGTTATGTGGGAGAAAAATAAAATTCTATTTCACTTAAACATTCACTTCAGGGGAGTTTTGTTGCAACAGCTCAGCTTATCTCCTAACTCATACTTCAGAAATGGCTATGAGATTCCCAAAGTCTCTTTTGCTTTACTCAGATTGTTGTGCATATCTTCCCTTTCCTGCTTCCTGCCAAGATATGAGTTCTACTCTTGGTGATAATGAAGCCAGAGCAGAGAGGACCATCCAAGGCCATGATGAAAGACAGGCTTCCTTCCACTAGAGTCCAGAGTGAAAAGCACACTCGTTGTACATGCTGTGTTGTGTCCTGTACAATGCATTAAATATCACCTTGGGTGCAAGAACTGCATCGTGTTGTTTAAATGTTGTACATCAAATATCGTGTTGATTACAGAAGGGCTTAATGCGCAAGTTAAAATGTGTAAATTCAGAATATATATTTGACATCTGCATAGGGACTCTATTAAAAGCCTGGTTCTCAAAACTTATAGGATTAATTGTAAACAATAAATTAACATTTATTGAAAAAATAATTACGTAAATTGTTAATTCCATATTTATTTTTCTTTACTTTTGAATTAAACTCTAATAGGAAATGAATCCTTTTGCTTATAGTTATATTCAGAGTATATACAATTTATAGTTACTTTCTCATGTCTAGGACTTTGATTTATTGAAATCAAGTTAAATACATACACCAACCTTCTGCATACTCTTCTTAAGGATGGGCCAATGAGAATGACAAGATTTACAAGTGTTAAAACAAGGAAAATCCCTTGCCAGAAATGGTGGTGCACACTTGCAATCCCAGCACTCAGGAGGCTGAGCCAGGAGGGTCACCCATAAGTTTGAGGCCAGCCTAGGCTACACAGTGAGTTCAAGGCCAATCTAAACTACATTGTAAGACTTGTCTCAAAAAAAAGGAAAACCCCAACATTTAAGATGACTTATGGTATATTTTAAGTCTGTATTTTGGATTATAATGATTAAACAATAATGTTATATGAAATATTGGGAATTTAAAAATCTATAAAGTAATAAACATAAATAAGATGTTATCATTTAATGATGCTACTTTATAACTAAAAATAAGCTTAAAATATTTCACGATGGAATGTTCCTCAAAGGATAATATCATGTCTAGTTAATATTTGTAAAATATTACCTAATATTTAAACTTTGCAATGGAAAAGAATCTTTGTACATTTCATTTAATCCTTATAATAATCCTAAGAAGTATTGCTCATTAGCCTTTTGTAAGCTAACACATTATGAGGTCCTACAAATGGCCCAAGTTCACTTATCTCACAAATAGCAAAGCCTGGGCTTCTACCATGAGCTTTTGATTCCAGGATCAGTGCTCTTTATACTCAGCATCTACTTGGAGGATTTCCCACCACCTCCCAAAGCATCTTGCCAGTTTTGTATGCCACTCTCAACAAATTTTCATAATTAAAGTAGGAAATGCTAGGAAGTTACTGACTATATTTCCTCTTATTAAAATATTCTTCAATTAAATATTAAGTAATTAAAATATGTATAACTAGCAAAATAAATTCTTTATTCCAATATTCATCTCCCTATACTTTGCCCACTTAAAATTATTCTGATAGCAAAATCCTGAGAAATATAAAACTCATAGACAAATGCCTCTTTTCTTCCCAACTCTCCATTTCTCCCATTAAACGTCCTCATTGTCTTCATTTCATCATTTTATCCCTTGGCTCCTTGCAGTTTTCTCAGACCAATAATCCCCATCTGGTCCCTTTCAGTTTTCTAAGGTTGGCCCTTACAGTGAGTCATTTTCATAGTTCATAATTCATTCACTACCACACTGATTTTCTCAATCCCTTGAACTTCCATAGTTCCCAAGTTGATGCTCACGGTCCAACCTCCAGAGAACCAGTATTGCTGCAAAAAGTTATGGAGCTCTGGCAATTTACTCATCATGAACTTGTAGTATCTAATCTTAGCTGGCCTCTTTACAGCTTACTTGAGAAACAGCAAGTATTTGTTGAGCACTTTCATAATGGCAACTATTATGCTATGACTTTAGGATACAGAATGAATACAATAGGCTCCTTATTTTAGAAGAATTCAGTCTCGGGCACCCACTTAAAGACTCTTTGGAAACACTTCTATTTCTATATTTAAGCACACTCTTCACTTTCATCACACATCTTATTCTCCTATTTCATGAAAGAGATTGACAGCACTCACCAGGGAATCTTCCAAATCCTTGCATTCATCCTAAATCTCTGTATTAGGGTTCTCTGAAGAAACAGAACCAAAGGATGTCCATGTATGTATTTTTAAAAAGGATTTATTTTTAAGTGATTGGCTTACATGATTGTCAAAATGGCAAGTCCAAAATCTGTGGGGCAAGCCAGGAGGCCAGAGACCCAGGAAGGAGTTGATGTTGCAGTCTCTAAACTAAGGCTTGTCTAGAGGCAGAATTTCTTCTTTCTTGGGGGGAATTCAGTGTTTGCTCTAAAGACCTTCAACTAAGTAGATTAGGCCCACTTGCTTTAAAGTTATCCACCTCACTCAGAATCTACAGATTCAAAAGTTAGTCACACCTTTGAAAATACTTTCACAGTAAATCTAGTCTGGCATTTGACCAAACAACTAAATACCAAACCCTAGCCAACTTGACACATAAAATTAATCATCAGAACTTGTATCTTCACATTATTTCCTCATTAAAGACCCTCAAAATATATTCTGCTTCCTTGATTATTTTAACCCCTTCATATAAGACTGTGTGTGTGTGTGTGTGTGTGTGTGTGCGTGTGTGTGTTTAGGAAGCATTGAGCTACACTGCCAGCCCTTTTCATTTCTGAGACAGGTCTTTGCTAAGTTTCCCTGGCTGGCCTCAAACTTGTGATCCTCCATGTTCATCCTCCCGCATCCATGTGCGTTCTTGATTTTCTCTATTTTCCATTCTTGCTCACTTCTCCCTTGAGGTAAACATATTCCAGATTGCCCTGGCTTGAAATAAGTTCTCTTCATTCCAATATGTTCTCTAGCCACTCCCCTTTGGTCTCCTTAACTTCATTACCAAATTTTGCACGCAGTTGACTTTCCACACCTGCTGCTTCTGTTTGCCACCCATTCACTCCTAACTCTGCTTCAGTTGCCAGCACTTTTATGATCCTGCTACTTTTCCTGTTGGTCTGCTCTCACTCATGGAAATGTTGCACAGGCTTAGTTTACACCCTCACCTGCCTCCAATTCTCATTCACCAAGAGATTAAGCAAGGGCAGTTTTAACTAAGATCAAGAAACTTGGACCATGGAAGGGAAAGGAAAGGAAAAGGATAAATGACTCAGGACTTTAAATTCAACAAAGCTTAAAACTGTTGCACTAAATAACACCAGCTACATTAAATACTTATTTCAGAAAGAAAAGCAATCTTTCAATTCAGTGAGTTAATCTTTCAAAGAGATTGCAGAATATAAACTTTTAGACTTACTTACAAACTGTAGCTGTGACTGCAAGTTGAGGGTCTGTTCATGAAGGCTTTTTCAAAGGATAATTATAGATGATTGATCACCAGATGAGCATTTGTGTCCAATAACGAATCGAGTTGGTCCAGATAAGGAGAATCTACCAAGAAAATAGCAAGCTTAGAAATACTTCTAATTCCTATTTAGTCATCCTAACAAAAATACATAAAAAGGAGTATTTCAGAGGATAAATCAAGTACAATAGATATTTATATAGGTAGAAGTCAACGCATAAAAAGGAAACAGTTACTGCTTTTCCTGAAAGGCATGAGATCACAAATGTTAAAGGAAGACTGTCTTGCATAAAAAGATCCAAGAGTTGCTGAAATTCCCAAAGGTACAGTCTTAAGTTTTATCTCACCTTTGAGTTTAGTCAGTAATCATACTGAGAAATAAAAACTCATCCCAAGTTGCTCTGGAAATGGGAACTATTAAATGAGATAACCTGATAGTGGGAAATAAGTGTCACTTAAACAAAGAGACACCCAAAGCAGTTGAGGAAGTAAAACAAAGAGATATTTATGAATGCTTCCGCAAAATGAAACCATTTTACTCAACCCATTCTGGTTCAGAGGATGTGGCTTGAAATAGCTAAATCTTTGCAAATGAATAATTTATGAAAGCTCCAGTACCCTTTGAATAACATAATTTAAACTGAAGCCATTATAGCATAAAAGGAAAAAAAAATAACTCACTTCAAATTCCTCTAATTTCAACATGAATTATCACATCATCTAGATTTAAGGTAATCTAATAACCATTTTGGTTCATTGTATCAGGCTCAACTAACTCTGCTTATGCAGCCAGAGTAACACTCAGAAGTTAGGGTTCAAAGTACCTTAGCTTGAACAAATTCATCTAAGCTCGGACCTGATTTAAGTCCATTTTAAAAATAAATTTTATAATACACTGGTACATTTCTTTCCTAAAACACATTCTAATTCTAGATCAAAGAGAAAAGTTAAGTACAAATAAGAAAGGAAGCTGACAAACCATGCAAAACACCAGGTGGACTATTATTTTTATTTAGTGTGTCAAAAATGACTTCTTTTATGTCTTCAAAATTCTTATTTAAAAGTTTATGTTCTAGTTAATAATCATGTACTATAAATACAATGTTATCTTTGATTTCAAATTTTTCCAACAGTGCTGTGTTTGAGGAATGACTAGAACAAAGCTAGGCTAAAGACTACTTAAATAAAGAAAATAATGCCACACACAATGGGTTAATCAGCTGGTTAGCACTTCAATAATACTCTTCCAGAATGCATTTGAAGATCTCATTCTTAGCACCTCACATATATCACACACACATAAGCATTTTTTCATCCATGAAGCCTCTACCTAGCCTTTGAACATATTTGTACAGTTATCTTTAAAATACTGTATAAAAGGAACCTTCTGGGCCTCCGTACCTCCAACCCCAGAGCCGAGGAGCAGAGCTGCCCCCAGCACAGAGGAGGTGAACCTTCTGTGATGAGGAGGTGAACTGTGTGGACACTAGCAGCACACATAACCTCACCCTGTTGAAATGAGAAGACACGTAAATAAGTCTAAAACACTAGACTTCCAGATCACCTACAGCAACAACAAAGGGAAATGAGATGGAACAATCTGATACTCAACCACCTGGACTCCCTGAACTGGCAACAAAAGAGGATCAGGAAAAACGAAATCAGAAATAATTTCTCACATAACAGCAGAGATTGTGCCCATAGTGCAAGACATGATTAATAAATCTAAAGAGGACACAGATAAAAAAATAGAGAAGCTGAGGAACATGATAGAATCCCAACATGGGAAACAAATGGAATCCATAAAACAGATGCAAATAGATTTCCAGGAGATTAAAAACTCCACTGAAAGTCGATGCAGCAAATGAGCCATAGTGAGGACAGAATTTCAAATATAGAAGATAAGATTGCAATTAGTGACCAGGAAAAGAAAAATTAATTTAAAATTGTAAGAGGCCACCAGAAATCAATCCAGCAGCTGTTAGACAATGGAAAGAATACCATAAGGCTGATCAGAGTCAGTGAAGAAACAGGAGAGAGAGCAGATGACATAAAAAAAAAACTGTTCACAGAAGTGATGGCAGAAAACTTCCCAAGCAGGGGAAAAAAACTTGACATGCAGATAAGTGAGGCATACAGGACTCCAACAAGATAAAAAAAAAACTACACATAGGCATATAATAGTTAAGATTCCAGAAACACAACAGAAGAAAAAATTCTACAAGCAGTTAGAGAAAAGAAACAAATCACATACAAAGGAAAGCCCATCAGAATCACAGCAGTCTTCTCAACGCAAACCCTCAAGGCAAGAAGAGCTTGGAGTGACATATTTCAAGCCGTAAAGGAAAACAGCTTCCAACCCAGATTGATGTACCCTGCAAAACTATCTTTCAAAGTTGATGGAGAAAGAAGATACTTTCATGACAAAGAGCACCTCAGGAACTTCATGAATACCAAACCAGCACTCCAGAAAATTTTAGACAATATCCTAGGAAAGGACAATGAGGATCATAACCCAGGAAGCCCTGCTGAATCAGTCCATCAGGCATGACAAGAAATTAAACACAAAGGGGGAGAATTCAACAAAAAGAAAAAGTCAGGACAATGATAAGTCAATACATATCAATTATAACAATGAATGTTAATGGTCTGAATTCACCAATCAAAAGAAATAGACTGGCAGAATGGGTCAAGAAGCAAGATCCAACAATATGTTGCATATAAGAAACACTCTTAATTCAAAAAGAAACTCATAGACTGAAAGTTAAAGGGTGGAAAACAATGTTCCATGTGACAGGAACCCCCCAAAAAGCAAGAATAGCTATCCTCTTTGCAGATCAAGTGCATTTCAAAACAACACTGATTAAGAGAGACAAAGAAGGACACTACATCCTTGTAAAGGGAACAATCCAAGAGGAAGAGACGACAATCATAAACATATATGTATCAAACACTAATGGGCATGAAAAATCAAATAAACACTAATATAATAGCAATATTGAGGAGACCTCAAAACTCCACTGTCACAAATGGATAGATCAACTAGACAAAAAATAAGTAATGAAATACTAGAACTCAATAAAACTCTTGAACAAATGAACTTAACAGATGTTTACAGAGTCTTCCACCCCACAAAATCACAATACACATTCTTTTCAGCTGCATATGGGTCATTCTTCAAAATAGACCACATACTCGCTCATAGAACATGTTTAAGTAAGTGCGAAGGAACTGACGTTATCCCCTGTATATTATCAGACCATAGTGCGATGAAATTGGAGATCAATAGCAAAAGAAACTGCAAGAATTTCTTAAACACATGGAAATTGAACCACACACTTTTGAATAACCAATGGGTTACAGAGGAAATTAAAGAAGAAATCAGACATTTCCTACAATTAAATGACAGTGACAATACAACATATGGGAATCTGTGGGACACAATGAAAGCAGTCCTAGGAGGGAAATTCATAGCAGTGAATACACATATTAGGAAAATAGAGCGAGCCCAATTAAACAACCTGATGTGGAACCTCAAGCTTCTATGAAAAGAAGAGCAGGACAAACCCAAAGCTCATACAAGGGATGAAATTATAAAGACCAGAGCAGAAATCAATGCAATGGAGACTGAGAGAATGATACACAAAATCAATGAAGCCAAGAGTTGGTTCTTCAAAAGAATCAACAAAATTGACAAACCCTTAGACAACCTTGTCAGAAAAAGGAAAGAAAAGGCCCAAATCCATGCAATTAGGAATGAAAAGGGTGAAATTACAACAAACCCAGCAAAAATCCAGAGGATCATCAATACCTACTTCAAGAACCTATACGCCAATAAGGCAGAAAACACAGAAGAAATGGACAGATTAATAGATATGTATGAATTACCATGAATGAAGAAGACCTAAAACTTCTAAACAACCCAATATCAATCAATGAAATTGAAAAAATAATTAAAATCTTACCAACTAAATAAAGCTCGGGTCCTGATGGCTTCATTGCTGAATGCTACAAGACATTTAGAGAGGAAATACTGCCACTACTTTTTAAGCTCTTCAATGAAATTGAAAGGGAAGCAATACTCCCAAATTCATCCCTGGAAGCAAGCATCACCTTGATCCCCAAAGCAGAGAAAGCCCCAACGAAAAGGAGAACTATAGGCCAATCTCACTAATGAACATAGATGCGAAAATTCTTAATAAGTTACTGGCAAATAGAATGCAGAAGGTCATACACCCTGACCAAGTGGGATTCATCCCAGGGATGCAGGGATGTTTCAACATATGCAAATCAGTAAATGTAATACACTATATCAATAGAGCCAAGGACAAAAACCATATGATCATCTCAATAGATGCAGAAAAAGTATTTGACAAAATCCAACATCCATTTATGATAAAAACCCTACAAAAAATTGGAAGAGATGTTCTCTACCTCAATCTGATAAAGGCCATCTATGAAAAACCAACAGCCAATATCATACTAAATGGTTAAAAACTGAAATCCTTCTCACTAAAATCAGGAACAAGACACGGATGTCCACTATCACTACTCCTGTTCAATATAGTCTTGAAAACATTAACCATAGCTATTAGACAAGGGAAAGAAATAAAAGGAATAAAGATAGGAAATGAAGAAGTCAAATTGTCATCATTTGCAGATGACATGATATCTATGTAGCAGACCCCAAGAACTTCACCAAAAGTCTTCTAGACTTAATAATCAAATTCAGTAAAGTAGCTGAATACAAGGTCAGCACACAAAAATCAACAGCTTTCCTCTACACGAACACCAGACTCACTGAGAGAGAAATAGGGCAAACATTTCCTTTGACAATAGCATCCAAGAAACTGAAATACCTAGGAATCAATCTAACAAAAGAAATCAAAGACCTCTTCTCTGAAAACTATAGCACTCTGAAAAGAGAGATTGAAGGTGATATCAGAAAGTGGAAAGATATCCCTTGCTCCTGGGTAGGAAGAATCAACATAGTGAAAATGACCATATTTCCAAAACTGCTATGTAGATTCAATGCAATCCCAATTGAAATCCCAGCAGCATACTTCACGGACCTTGAGAAAACAATCCAAAAATTCATTTGGAACAAGCAATTCTAGGCAACAGAGACATGGCAGCTGGTATCACAACCCCCAACTTGAAACTGTACTACAAAGCTACTGTGATAAAAACAGCATGCTACCGGCAAAGAAACAGACCTGAGGACCAGTGGAACAGATTAGAAGATGCAGAAACAACTCCTGACACACTCAGCCACCTTATCTTCGACAAAGGAGCCAAACATCCTCACTGGAGGAAAGATAGCCTCTTTAATAAATGGTGCTGGAAAAATTGAGTTTCAACTTGCCAAAGATTAAAACAGGACCTGTATCTCTCACCATCCACTAAACTAAAATTGAAATGGATGAAAGATCTAAATGTTAAAACAGAAACGCTGAACCAGCTAGAACAGAGGTTAGGTAGAACTTTTGAAGACATTGGTGTAGGAAAAAATTTTATGAACAAAACCTCAACTACCTGTGAACTAGCACAATCAACAAGTGGAATCTCTTCCTATTACAGACATTTGTCAGAAAAAGAAGTAGAAATAACAAATAAACATATGACAAAATGTTCAACATCACTGGTCATTTGAGAGATGCAAATGCAAACAACACTGAGAGTCCACCTCACCCCAGAAAGAATGGCTGCTATCATGAAATCAACCAATAAAATATGCTGGCAGGGCTGTGAGGAAAGAGGAACCCTGCTCCACTGCTGGTGGGAGTGTAGACTGGTGCAACCACTGTGGAAATCAGTGTGGAGATACCTCAAAGAACTAGGACTGGGAGTCCCATTTGATCCAGTTATTCCCCTGCTGGGTATTGACCCAAAGAATAAAAAGAATCATACCACAGTGATATATGTGCATCCATGTTCATAGCAGCACAATTTGCAATAGCTAAAACTTGGAAGCAGCCCAATTGCCCATCAACTGGAACCTGGATAAAGAAAATGTGTGTGTTTTTTTTTAAATAGAGTAGTACTTAGCCATAAAAAATGAGAAATTAGAGACATTTATAGCTAAATGGATGCACATTGAGGCCATACTTGCAAATGAAATAAACAGGACACACATGTGTAAATACTGAATAGTTTCTCTACTGTGAGACACTGAAAGTGTAAATAAGGACTAAAATGTGTAATAGATAATGTGAAATAGGAAAAAAAGGGTGAAGGGGAAGGGGAATTGGGAGGGTTAGGGGAAAGGAACGAAGGGAATGGAATTAATATGAGGAAATGAAAAAATGGAAACAAAGTCTTTGTAAATAGGGAGGGATGGAGGGGTCGAAGGGAGGGCAGGAGAATGGGGCAAAAATAAGAACCAAGAGAGACTACGTAAAGGTGCAAATTTCCAGTGATGAATGTCATATTGCATACCTAAAATGTACCAATGAAAATGAAAAAGAAAAGAAAAAAAATAAGTTAGCTCATTGGCAACCCACTTTTGGGTCCCCTCCTGTCTCTCAGGAGCTATTTCTCTCAATGATTCTTTTTTAGTCTTAACCTCTGTTGTTCCTTAGAATTCATTCTTTGATTTTGGGTAACACCAGCTTGGTATATCTGACATCTAGCAGGTTGGGTATTATATTTCCCCCCCATCACTGCCATGGCCAATTTTGTATGTCTCTTACAAATAAGAATCTCATGCCCATGGTGGGAAAACTAGGTAAATAGAACTTTACACGTCTCCATTAGCCCTTGATGGAAACCATCCTGAGTGAGCTACAAATTTATATATTGGCTTTTCATGTTAAAAGTCTGAGTCTGCCTATTAGCACACAGTGGCTTTCCCAAAGAGCCAGCAGTTGGTGTGTGGGAACAAACAACTCCTCATGTCACTGGTCACAGTGGAGGTCTCAATGATCCATGACAATGTGATGTCTTGGATGGCAAGACAATAGTATTGCAGCTAAGGGCACCATGACTTGTATGCCAAACTTCTATAGAAGCAAAAATTAACCTATGGGGAAAACGAAATTTCCTATTAATCAATTATCTGTACCTTTTAGAATTTTTTGTTCCCTTGTTGCTAGGACCCTGTTTGCATCAGTGCTCTGCACTCCACTGTTCCCTGTACCACCCTTGACCCCTCCAAGAAGCTGTGTGTTCAATAAATAGTGGCAAGCTCCAGGAGAAAGCATTTTAGCCTAAGAGCTTTGATCATCCTGGGGCCTCCTTTTATGCAGTAAAGATCTTGTCTTGTGTTTTGTTATCCTGCCACTGTACCCTTGGCCAGGTGGTTGGGGGTCTGATCACCCCCCAATAGCTTTCTTTGTGACTTAGATGTATTGCATGTTATACCTAAGCCATGAATTTGTTGTCCTCAGTGGATGTTGAAGTTTTTAGCTAGTCTCCTCTCGTATAGGCTGCTCAACCTTCCCCTCAACCAGAAGTTATATTCATGTCCTATTATCCAGACTGTGAATGTAAACCTCAGATGGAAAAAGGGTGAGATTTCACAGAAGTCGTTAAATGAAGTATCTTGAGATGAGAGCATCCTGGATTAACTGGGTAGACCATAAATCTAATGACATAAGTCCTTGTAAAGGCAGAGAGGTGTGAAAGTCACTGAGGACATCATGTGACCATGCAGGCAGAACATAGTTATGCAGCCAGAGGCCAAGAAGCCCCTAGGACACCAGAAGCTAGAAGAGGCAGGGAAGGACTCTCCCCTGAAGACCCTGCAGTGAGCATAGTCCTGCTGACCTCTTTACTTCAGCCTTCTGGCCTCTCAAACTGTGCAGGAAATAAATTTCTGTTGTTCTAGGCAACTGAATAATTTTTAGTATAAGTGTGTCCCAAATATTGCATCATCTGTGTACTAAAAAAATTTGATGTTTATCTGAAGTTGTAATTTGCTAAATCTGATAACCTTACTTTACTAGCAAGGATATTTGAGAGTGAGGAATTGACTGGGACTAATATATGGATTCTGTCAAGTAAGGGCTGGCATAAAAATTTTTAAAATTCAATATAAATACAAAGTGCAATTGGTGTCACAGGAATTTTAAACACACTACAAAATTCTAAAATTTTGCTCAGAAAAGTAACTGATCAAAATTATAAAAGATTTTTGCATTTGAAATCAAAATATTTTTCACACATCAAATCTGTTTAAAACTATCTCAGAAGTGGCCAATTTTCTTCTTATGACTATAAAAAAAGAACTAATGTACATCTGTCCTGACTTTTAAAATAAAATCTCTAGGGAATTAAGATCAAATTTGTTTTAATTTTTTATTTCTACTACCAGCACTTTAGTAGGTGCAGCTTGAAAACAAGCAAATGAAAGCACTGGATTCTAAAAAATTAGAACGAAAACAGCTTCTAATGAAGCACATTAAAAGACAGTCTTCCCCAAGGGCCTGCAGGTGTTTCTGCAAATGAGCAAGGAGCCTCTAGAAATCCATTTCTCCTCCACACACCTCAGGAGCGACCAATACCACCCATGAGGCAAAATTCTGTTTTCGTCTTTTTACGTTTGCTTTGTTAACATTTATAATCACTTTTCCCCCCTTGTGAGTTTTTAAGCACAAATATCACGCAGGCTATTAAACAGGTAATTAAATATGCTTTAGGGTTAGTTGAAGAAACAAATGGGGTAGGATGGGATGGAAAGGAGGGGGAGAGAGAGAGAAATAGAATATGTCGTATGTCTCTTAGAGACAAGAATTGGATGTCCATGGTAGAAAACTGGGTTAATAAAACCTTTATGCAGCAGTTTTCCTTTATTAGCTTTACTTATGACTTAGGTGTACTGACTATTATATGTGAACCATTACAATCTCTCCTCTGATTTTGCAAATGAACAATTTAAACTCTGTAAAAAGAAAAGAGCAATAGAGAAGTAAGGCGGTAGAGAGGTATACTAGGTGTGAGGTGGGCTTTGTCCGTGTGGAGAAGGGGGTGGTGAGGTGAGGAAGGCAGAGACTTTCCAAAGAGGACAATACACAAGAAAGAGAAGTAGGCAGTGATTGCTCACCAAAGGCAGAGCAATAGGGAGTCATTGATCAGAGCCAAAGGACGTTTCTGGAGGGTTTGATATTTACTTATTAACTTATTCATCAATCACATATTGACTCCATAGTGTATCAGGAATTATTTTAGAGATTGAAGTTTCTCCAAAGAAGAAGACGACTCTCTTGATTTTAAAGAATGGGTTATATATAAAGAGGAGAAAGGCATGGTCATAAAGGCCTATTCAATCAAGACTCAGTGTTATGACAACAGAAATATTTCTAGGGGCATAGAAAACACACAAAAGTGGTGAGCATGGTGGTGGTGGGGTTGAGTATCAGAATCTTTATAAAGGTAGTGCCCAGATTAAACTTCAGTAATTTATTAGCAAAAGCTCAAAGTTCTCTGAGGTTAGACACACGTTTTGAAGGAGCTTGTAAAGATTCTTTTTTTTTTTTTGGTACCGGGGATCGAACTCGGGACCTTGCACTTCAAACTCAAGATCTGACAATACTAAAGAAAATAATCATATAATCATATTTATAAATAGTTACCCTTTATCAAAGGCCTTATGTGCTGGTCACTTTATATACACTATATTTAGCCTTAGAATAATCTTCAGGGATTGATAACCATTAAGAAATTATTACTCACATTTAATATCAGAGTGTTTGAAGAATTATGCAGCTGTACACAGTGATGGAATCAAAAGACACACTTTTTATTGGCATGTTTTTTATTTTTCCTTGCTGCCTAAATATTAGAATATCCATGTATTATGAGTTACTTTTAAGTGTGTCATATATATGGTGTTGATGATTTAATGGTTAAATTTCAATTATTTTAGTGGAGAGATGCCTGTAGTTGACAGTTCCTGATTTTAGGGACTGAACTCCCAGGGAAAGGACACAGTCTATGTTATGTTCAAGGTCAGCTTTCCCTGTAAATGTCTTCACAGATGCACAGTTAGCAGGATGCAGTGTTTGTTTTGTTTAGGTTTTTATTCATTGTATAAACTAAAAGCTTTCTATTTAGAGCCCACTGTGATAATTCAATCTTATCAACATGATTTTTTGTTATATAGCTGTCTCTTGACTACATTTTCTCGTGTCACTGGGAATAGGCTTCTATTGGTATCTATAGGAAGAATGACCATGGATCACTGTTGTGCTTTAGTGCAAACATTTGCCACCTGATCCCTTTGTAAACCTCTGGGTCTTGGGTGTAGCCCACATTCTACATTTCTAGTGCTAAAGCTTCCAGGTGATGCCACTGTCTGGTCACACATCCATAGGCAAGGGTTTGCAACAAATAGAGAACATTCTTATGGTTCAGAACTTCCTTGATCATAAATAATAACTGAAACAGTTTATCAGAAAACAATTATTTGGTGCCTCCAATGTGCAGACACTGCAAAACACAAGATATGTATGCGAAGAAGTACAGTCTCCACTTTCTAGGCACTTATATTCTATGAGTAGAGGGCCCCTCTATGTGTAGTGAGAAGGGAGGAAAGAGAGGGAAAATTTATTATTTATATTCTTATTTGCATTGTATCACAAGTTATAATGAAGACTCTTACGATTTTAAAAAGTTATTTAAGCATAGCTTACACCGTAGTAAGGAAGAGAGATGCTTAACAAATGTTAATGCAATATTAAATGTTGTATGAGGGCATTTCCCTCTGGGAATTTTCATTTTATTTTAAAACAAATGGAGACCCATAAAAGATTATTTTGGGGAGTATGGGACATATGGTTACATTTGCTTTTAAAATGATAGTTTTGGGGCCTGAGGATGTAGCTCAGTGGCACCATGCCTGCCTTGCAAGTGCAAGGTCCTGAGTTTGATCCCTGGTACCAAAAAAAAAAAAAAAAAGAAAATGATAGTTTTGGGCTCAGAATGATTGTCAGGTGATAAGTGTGGAGGTAGGAAGAATGATTAGTAAGTTGTAGAAGTTAGAAAAGTTGAGATTGAAAGAAATAGGGTGGATTTGAGAAGACAGAATTAGTAATAAACTGCATATAGGGAACAAAGAAAAGAGAGAAGCCACAAATGACCCCCAGTTTTCTGCTTTTGCATGTTGACCCCGTTTACTGAATTGAGAATGCAAGAGGAGCTTTTGTAGGTTGTAGTGAGAATATTGCCTCTGATTTAAAAGAACAGAGGTCCCTGATTAGCATCTTGGGAAACCCATTATGTCTTGCCAGGGCCTGAAACTTTCTCTGCCTCTTATATTTTTCCATATTCTGTGTGCTACAGTGCCTAGAGAAAGAAAGACCTAGTGTCTGAAAAGTTTGATCCACAAATTCTAATAGATTCAGGAGTGGAAATAACAAATTAGGGGCAAGAGGGCAAATAAATGTTTAGCTGAGAGTCAGGACTGAGAAGTTTTGGAAAGACTCTTCTAAGAATTTTCTTAAAGCTAAGAATTTCCAATTACATTTTCACTAAACAAAATAAATATGATTTATTTGCTATAAAGAATTCTTGTCCATTAAGCATGCACCTGGCTTTTTATTCACTTAGTTCTCTGGACTAAGATGAAAGCGGAGTCTGGGACTGGCTTCACCTGGTGAAATTAACATAAAGGATCAAATATCTTTTGAAGTCCAAATGGAATATTCATTTTTGACTCATGTTCTGTGCAAATACGTTATAGTTTGAGAGACTTTCACATTCTCACCAGACTAAAAACAATCCAAGCTTGATTCTATTCTGTGTCTGTCTTCTTTCTTTTTTCCCCTTAAAACTATCAGAACATTGCCCTCACCCTTAACAATTCAATTTTCTACTTATCTTTGTAGGTTAAGGGTAGAAACTCAGGAAATTTGTTAACATACTAACAAATGATGCCAGCAATCAGGAAAAGGGAAGACGCAGGGCTCTATAACATCAATAATTTGTGTCCAAATATTGTGTTTCTGCTCTTGCCGATCACCTTTATATCGGTGATTTTGTTAGTTTTCTCTTGGTGCATAACAAATTACTCCTAAGCCCAGTGGCTGAAAAAGTTTTTATCTTTAGGAGAGGCCTCAGAACCTCGTGATATGAAAGTCTCTTTAGAGTTGTTGTTGAAATGTCCTCACGACACTATAGCTAGCTTTCTTCAGATTAAGTCATCTCAGAAAACAAGACATAAGCCTTGATGTCTCATATGACCTATCTTGGAAACCACACTGTATTATTTATGCTACATCCTGTTTACAAAAGTCTGTTCTACGCAGTGTGGGGGCCACATCAGGGCATAAGTAGAAGGCAGAGATTGATGGAGGCTGTCATGGATTCTGGCTTCCATATTAATGAAAATTATTTTTCAAACAAGTATTCCTCTGGAGAACTGAGATTATAAATTCTACGAAACCATCATCATCTCCTATTTCCACTAAGCATGCTGCTAGAGGTATGCTAAAGAGCTTCACCGTCACTAATGAGACACAGGTATGTCTGGAAATATAGATATTATGAATTAACATCACTTTGGCCACAAAGAGCAATAGTTTATTTGAATTTTTGCTTCCATTTTTAACATACCCAGAGGCCTCTGAATTGAGAATCTTAGGTCTCCTTGTGAGTCAGCTTTAATGGATGGTAGCACCAGGTAAAGCCAGGGTTCAGCGAAATAGTTAATGGATATATTTTCAGTAGATGGAACTTGGAAAGGGACCAGTTGCACTTAGTCAAGAATTTCTCCCCATGAGGATTAAGACTTCGTTTCATAGAAAAACAATTACTTCATCTCTTCTTATTTCCTAAAGTCTATAAAAAGCTACTCTATGAAAAGTGTAAGCATGTAAAAAGGAGTCTCATAACCCTTTAAAAAGTTTTCCTTGTTTCCTTTCTTTCCTTTTTTGGCTTCCAAAAATGCCATAGCTTCTTTGAATATGATTAAATTCGAACACAACATGTGCCAAGTTGTAAACTTATAATTAACGTAGCTTGTGAACTTAACAAGATGCCTTCTAAATGTCCCATTATAAGTTAAAAAGAGCATGAAGTACATAAGGGAAACTCAAAATAAAACGTGGTGTAGGCCAGGATTAGACCTCATTGTATAGACTCTTTTTAGCAGCTCTGTTGGGCTGCCTGGAAGGGAGTTACTACATTCTGAAAAACAAGGGGCACTGCCAGGAATGAGAACATATATGAGGATATTTCAAACAGGGTGGATGCATCCTTCTGGATGCAGAGAAGGAAGTTACCATGAAACTATATGGGGAGAAATGTTTACTGGAGAACATTGCAAGCCTTTCTCACCCTGGGGATTAAAAAGTGCACTTTTGAATTTAAAAGGTAACCTGAGTATACTCCTATTTTAGCTCTCTGTTCCATCAAAGAACTTAACTGCTAGTTATATTATAGAACAGCTTGATTTCACCACCTGATGCTAAATCAAGAAAAAGAGGAAATATGAAATGGGCTGTCTGGAGGGATAGAAGGATTAACTAAAGAACTAGCACTCTAGTGACTCTGCTTGTATTGATTCTGAAAAATAGAGGTGCAAATAAATTCAACTTCAGATTATTACACAAAAATTCACATCTGCTGTTATATTTTTATTGATAAAATAATGTAAATATGCCTCTTAAATCTAATGGGAAACTTACTCCTTCTTTGAAGGATTTCCTGCCATTTTGTAAGTAGGATTTTGGTATAATCCTCATTAAATATTGGGTTATCAATTCTTTGGGCATATTGATAAGGTAGAAAAGAAGCAAACAGAACCACCTGGTTCTGTACCTGCAGGTAATTTAATCAAAGTGAATATGAGAGGACAGATGTGTATTTAATAAATACCTTTGATGCCCCATCTAGTGTCCAATTTTCTCTATAATATCAGATTGGCCACTCATTCACTGTTTTTAAAATAGACATAATACTAATATCCTTAGTATCTATTAGAATAGACTAGATAATGCTACAGTAACAAGTGAGCTCTGCCCCAAATCTCACTGGTTTGAAACAATGAGAGTTTATTTATTTTCATTTATTATTTTTTTTTTTTGCTTAGCTACCTGTCTTTCAGTGGTCTACTTGGGTTCTGGTCTATGTTACCTTACTTCAAGATACAGATTGACAGAGCCAATTCTGCCTGAGACATTGCATCTCTTATGTAAAAGGGAAAGAAAGCTAGGGGAGTCTGTGAACTAGATTTTAAAGTTTCTTCTTGAAAGGGTCTGACTTCAGCTCACATTTCTCTGGGAAAAGCAAGCCACGTGGCCAATCCTGGTTGCAAAACAAAAAAGATATACAATCTGAATTCAGAGAGGGGCACTACAACTCATGGAGACAAGCCCACTCTCACTGAGAATGGGGAAGGATAATATTCTAGGAAGGGGCAGCAAGTGCACAAAACACTAATAAAATCCACCAAACTCACTGTGGTTATGAGGCTAGGATTAAATATAAATGTAATAGTGCTTATAAATTTGTTAGAACAAATTACATATCTATATACCTGTATCGTTATTACTGGTAGTAAAAGACTCACATTAACAGACTAGGAACTGTATGTGTTAAATATTTATTCAATGAATGTAGCTTCAAGGACACCATGGTCTAAAAGAGGAGATAGGATATGTGCAAAAATACTTGTAAGTGCTACAAGAGAATTATAAAACTATGGTAATTCTATAGAAGAAACCATTTCATTTGGAGAAATTTGGGAATGATTCCTACAGCTTGGGCAGGTTGAAATTTTTACCAGCAATGTGCAGTAGTCAAATATGGCAGTGGGTGTGTCCAGGTGAAAATGATTTCATGTATCCCTGACCTTTTGAACTCAGGACATTTTTCAGTGTTGCAGAATACATGAAATGTTAGAGACCAGCAAGTTCCATAGAGTTAGGGACAACGCCACCAAAATGGCGGAGAGGAGTGGTAGATAAGGAGAGAAGTGATCTTCAAGGAATGTAGTAGGTGGGTAAAGAGAGGATGCAAATTCAGGTAGGGCCTTAGCTTCGCTGCAGTGCCTCAGCTATCAGATGGGTCTGATGAAGGTGATGTCTATGGAAGCACCTGATATAATGTTTGTCAAATCGTAGTGATTCATGATAGAACAGTGCATAAATAAATAAGTTACAGGCTTGCAATCCATGGTGCATGAATGTTAACCTGGAAAGAAGTGAATAGAGTAAAGTAATAGAGAAGGACCAGAGGAACAAATACCATTATAAGTGAGGACACTTTCTAGAATTGTGCTAGTGAAGGGATCCACCAAAAGCTGTGGGCACTGCAGACTCTTTTCTTTACACGTTAGGACCTCTCTTAACCTAACATCTGTTTCACTGATGCTTTTCATTCACTCCATAAATCTTACTGCATAAATCCAGTGCCTGCACAGACTGTACATTTGTGGCTAGAGACTACTCTCTAGCCAGCTGTGACACATTGCTGTCTCCATTTGAACTACCTGCTTAAAGACAGCATTGTGTTTTCCCCCAAATCTGTTTATGCAGGTTGCACCTGAAATGATGTAATTTACTTAAATATTATACAAACTGATGAAATATAAATGCAAAAAGAAGAGAACATTGCTTCCATAAAAGGTAAGTTGGTAAAAAAGAATTGTTCTCTATGTAGATGTGGATGAGAGGAACATAGAAGTTATTTTTTTTTAAATGAAAGGGTTCAGTATCCCCTGCCCCCACAGTGCAGCATCATGGTGAGAGAAAACTATGACTCTGGAGCCAGATCCACCTGGGTTGAAATGTGAGTTTGTCTGCTTGGCAGCTGGGTAACTTGGTGACTCAATGTGCTCATCTGCCAAGCAGGGATTAGACATAGCTCTAATCTCCTTATGCCGTCATGTGACTGTGATGACTTGTGACTGCTCAGCCTCATTTCGCAGGTTAAGGGCACAGACCTGCATCCCACTCCTCTCACTTCAAATACTTGCCTTGAGATTTGGGTCCCCAGGCTGCCTTCACTTCTGAACAGCTGGCAACAAATTAGAGCTTTCCACTAACCCCTAAGGCTTGGTGATTTGCTAGAATGACTCATAGAACTCAGGTAAATGCATTCTGGATGACTGTTGTCTTTTTATAACCCAAAGATACAAATCAGAGCCAGGGAAATGCAGAGAGATGCACACAGTGAGGTCTGGGGTGGTCCCAAGGGCAAGGATTCCAGTCCCCATCTCTCTGTAGACACCTGGACAGTATTACCTGCACCCAGCACATTTAGATGCTGAGAGCACTCAAAAGAGTTGCCCGCTAGGGAAGCTCACCTGTGCTGCTTTGGTGTCCAGGATTTCCACTGGGGTTTCATTATGTAAGCATGGTTGATTGAATCGTTGAGTGCAGGCACAATTTAACTCAACCTGCAGCTTCCCTCCCCTGTCTGATGTCAGGTAGGCTCAAAGCTTCAACCCTCTGACCACATGGTTGGTCCTTGTGACATGGTACTAAGACCTTTCTTGGATGAAGAATACATTCTTTTCCTATCTTGATTCCCCTTCTCCCTGGTACCACTCTACTGTGGTTTTAAGGTTTTTATTAATTTTAAAAATCATTTACATTTGAGATAATATCTAAAAAATTGTCTTGGGAAGAAAGCCAATATTCCAATTCATTTCATGTTATAAACCATACCATTTTTCTTATGGTTATTCAGATCACTGAGTCCTGCAGCAATCTAAATGGCAGTGTCATTATGCTAATAGTGAATGCTAGGTAAAAATGCTATGAATGGGTACAGTTTGATGGCTAGTAAATGTTTTTATCCAGTTTTCATTGTTTTTTTAAAATAGAAATTCATAGCTAGCATTTATTGATCATAGAACTCATCTTGGACTCGATTCCCATGATAAAAACCCTACTATCCATGGCTATATCAATATCTGCATTTATTATCTATTTAGCTATGCTAAGTGTGACATAAAAATACAGTTTACCTAAATTAAAAAATATTATGGTAAAAGGCACATTGCCATTAATCCCCCTCAAAAATACTTTGCTTTGTTTTTAACACACTCGTCACATTGTTCTTGCCACTTGCTGAAGCAGTTCTGGAAGTCCTCTTTCATGAGTGTCTTTTGTTGCACTGTGGTGGCTGCCTCAGTGCCCTGAATAGATTCAAAACATTTACCTTTCGTGGTCATTTTATCTTTGTGGAAAAGCCAGAAGTCTCATGATGTCAGACCTGGTGAATGATGATGAGGACATACGGTAATGTTTTTGAGCCTGTTTTTCTGTTGGAATGCACTTAGCAGCATTCATGATATTTTGGATCACACTTTGTAAAGACGCTCATGAAAGAGGACGTCTAGAATGGCTTTAGAAAGTGGCAAGAACAATCCACTAAGAAACAAGAAGAAAGCCAAACAAACGAAAAAACCCTCCCAAACCCCTAAAGCATATTTAAAACAGCTCTTACCAAGGGCAGATGTAGTACTCTTGATGTTCTCATCCAGAAAAAAATTGATTTTGTATTTTTCAAGTAGCTCTTAATACTTTAGTATTTGGAAATACTGCTACAGAACAGAAGTAGTATGAAATAATTATAAAAAGCCAAGCCAAGCATAGTGACACATGCCTCTTCCCAGTACTCTAGGAGGCTGAGGTAGGAGGATTGCCAAATTTGAGGCCAACTTGGGTAACTTAGTGATTCAGCGAGACCCTGTTTCAAAATGAAAAACTGAAAAAAGGCCTGAGGATACATACAGCTCAATCCTGTGAACTCAATTCCCTGTACCATAAAAGAAGGCTATATGCCATACGTCAGCAAGACTTAAAAAGAGTTTATCTCTGACTAAGGAGACACAAATATGAAGGAATGAACATAGAAGTCTGTTGCTGTAACACTATACCAATGATGTTCACAGAATGTCTATGTTATTAAGGAGATATTAGATTATTTTCCTAATTTTTAAAAACTAATTTGTGGAACGGTACTTGTAAGAAATGATTTCAAAAGCTTTTATGTTTTTGCGTATCAACCAAAAAATTTTTTTAAATCCTTTGCTTAGAAATTTTGTTCTGTTGTTAAACTTCAGTTATCTGGAAAATTAATTGATATGAAGTGTCTCATTCCCTGTCTGGCTAATGGAGGGGAGAAGCGGCTGTGACATGGAGGAGAGAGCATGAGGATTGGGAAGTCGGGGCCACTTATCAGCTGTTACATTGGATGCAGTTTTTCTATTTCTCCGAACCTATCTTTTCTCATGTGTAAAATGGAGATGAGAAGGTGTGCCTTACAGGATTATTGTAAAAATAAAATGAAACCGAATATACGAAATCGTTCACCACTTACTCAGAAGAGAAGGCTATAATAAAAGTTCTTTAAAAGTAGCTTATTATGGCTAGTCGAAGACCAGGAAGTCCTTCCGTCCCTCAATTTTTCTAAGCCTTCACCTGCTGAGGATCTAGCAGGTTTTATTGTTTTGTTGTTGCTGTTTTAAAATCTGAACTTGTGTGTAACGGGGCCAAACACAGAATGATGGTAGGATGGTGAGGTTTGAGAAAGGTAATTGAATTTTGGAGGTTATTGTGGATTTCCAAAAGGAGCAATGTCACTGAGTGGTGCGTGGAGCAAGGATTGCATGGACGTTTGCGTCACAAGGAATCCCTTAAGGAAGGGAGGGAGATGGGGTCGTAGGCTGAGATTAGGCGGGGATGTCGCCCCCCAGGGAGATGATGTCTCACATTTCTTGAAGGTCAGCAAGGATGAGGGAAGGGACAGTGGAAAGGGTATAGTTCTAAGAATCAGAGCTCTTTCAAGTTCAGGCCCAGCTGGTAACTCACAGCATGCCCTAGGGCACGGTCTTCAGCCTCTTCAAGCCCCTGAGAAGGGCAGGTGCTTTTACCTTCTTTGTCCACCTCATGACCTCAGGATGAAGAGCATTTGGAGAAAGGTCTGTAAAATGACCTTGAGAATTACAGTGACGATCTTACAAAATAACAAAGATGGTATAAAACAATCTTTTTAGAAAACGGTCTCTCCTTGTCCAAGATGATTACCCTATGGCTGGTGCTATGAAAATGTTCTTCGCCTGCTTATGAAGGAAATGTCTGATTCTCGAAGAAGCATTTATTGAGCTGCATCGAGCGGATAGAGCACGAACACAACAAAGGCACTTTTAGATTACAAGGCAAATCACTTCTCCCCGTTTATAAGCTGAGCCCTTCCCCAGCTCTCTGTGGACATTCTGCCTCAGTTCTTGTTCTCATTACTTCGCGACTGCTGTGGAGCTTGTCAGCTCTGTGTTCTTCATCTCGCTCAGTTTAACCACATCTCAGCAATTTTCTGACTGACAAAATTACCTGCTCTTTGTTTTCATTGAGGTAAAACGGTACCCACTCGAGGCCCCTTTACACAAGGAGGAAGGAAGAATAGCTGTTTAGAAATCTAGTGTCAAACATGGCTTTTCCAAACCACGTTGTGTTTTGACCAGTGTGGTATCAACAGAGTCAAATGTTAACATTTTTTTTCATTTTGAGCTGTGAGACTGTGAAAGAGATTCTACAGTCCGAGTCTTAAATATAACCCCGTTAGATTCAGATTTATTTTCTTCTTTAGATTTCAAGCTTATTTTTGGCACCATTTGTGTTACATGGTGGCCAAGGGTAAAAAAGAAAAATATTTCCTAAGAATTGTAAATTCCCCAAAAAGGAAGTGAGTATTTTAGAAGGGAAAACTTAGGTCATAACAGTATTTTCTCTGCTTTAGGGATCCATTCCTTAGCTAAGCATCATGCTAGACCTGGGGAGATAAAGATGAACAAGGCATTATAGTAGTCTCGCTGAACTTTGATATGTCAGAAAACACCTGCAATTCAGAATGATTGTGCTACCACAGAGGCACATACAAAATCCAATGGTGGCAACAATAAAGATGTGTCAGGGAAGGCTTGTAAGGGAGCACGGTGGGGAACTGGTCAGTTGAGAGGATTAAGTGGGCCATACCTCACATACTGCTTTGCAGACTGGAGGCAACTTTAGTAAGTTGCTTCCGATATAAGAGGAAGGGCAGATGGGCAGTGTCATCCAGTTGACTCGCTGTTTTGTTTATAAGGCCTATATATATATATTTATATATATATGTATATATATAAATATATATATTTTTTGCTGGTACATTTTAGGTATACATATGATAACATTCATCATAGGGAGCTTGTATTTGTGCATGATATATCTTGCTTCAGGACCTTAATATTTATTTTTTAACAGCTTGATTTTGGGATAAAATTGATGTAAAATCAGTGAGAATTGTCTAAATGCATTTTGACACATGTACACACCTATGAAGTCATCACCATAATGACCATATCCATAACCCCAAGTATTTTCTTCTGACTCTTTACAATCTTCACCCTTTGCCTTTCCTTTTCTCCTCTTCTCAAGTAACTAGAGACCTGCTTTCTGTTGCTTTAGATTAGTTTGTATTATCTAGAATTTCATAGAAATGCAATCATATAGTATGTGTTCATTTTTCATCTGGCTTCTTTCACTGAGCATAATTTTAATATCTGCCCACATCATTATGTGTAGCAGTATTTCATTCCTTTTTACCTCTGAGTAGCATTTCACTGTATGGATGTACCACTTTGCTTATCTGTTTACGTCTTGGTAGTCATTTGAATTGTTTCCAGGTATTAGCTATTAAAACCAAAGCTGCTATAAGTATTCCTGCCCAGGCTTTTGCAAGGGGTTATGCTTTCATTTGACTTTGGTGAACACCTCGAATTGGACTGACAGGATCATATGGTACAGATAAACTTAATTTTTAAAGAAAGGACAACCTTGTTTTCCAAAGTTGTACCATCTTACATTTTTCACTAGCAATGTATGAGAATATTGGTTGCTTCACAACCTTCCCAATATTTGTTATCATCAGCCTTTTAAAAATTTTTAGCCATTCTTATAGATGTGTGGGTGTATCCCATTGTGTTGTAAATTTTGTATTTCCTTAAAAAATAATGATGTTCATTACCTTTCATGTCCTATTTTTCATTCACATATCTTCTTTAAATATCTATTTAAATTGTTTGCCTATTTAAGAAAAATTAAGTTGTTTGAATCTCATTATTAAATTTTAAGAATTTATATATGCTCCTTACCAGACATATGATGTGCAAACAATTTTTCCTGGTTTGTTACTTTATGTTTTCTTAGCAGTACCTTTCAAAGAGCACAAGTTTGTAATTTTGATGGATAGAATATATCAGTTTGTTCTTTTAGGATTGTGTTTTTTGCGTATATAAAAATTTTTGCCTAAGAAAAGGTCTCAGTGACATTCTCTTGTTTTCTCCTAGAAGTTTTATATATTTGGGGTCTATATTAGGTTTATGGTCCATTTTGAGTTAATTTTATATATGCTATTGGATACCTATAAAAGTTTTTGTTTCTTTTTATACTTATCCAATTGTTCCAGCACCATTTTATTAAAATAGACCATTCTTTCTGTACTTAATTGCTTTCACAGCTCTGCCAAAACTCAGTTGTTAATATATGTGTGGATCTATTTCTGGATTCCGTAGCTGAACTGTTCCATTGATTTGTTTCTCTTTCTGCCAATATTGCCCTGATTGCTAACTTTATAATAGGTCTCAAAAGCACATAATGTCAATCCTTCAACTCTTTTTCTTTTAAAAAGTTCCTTCCTTCCCTCCTTCCTTCTTCCTCCTTTCTTTCTTTCTTTCTTTCTTTCTTTCTTTCTTTCTTTCTTTCTTTCTTTCTTTCTTTCTTTCTTCATGCTTCTCCATCCTTTGTATTTGCATATGAATTTTGTAAACAGTTTGTCAGTCTTTGGCGAAAGTTTGCTAGAATTTTGGTTGTGATTGTTATGAACTACAAGTTGAAGGAGCACTGAAATCTTATTAATCTGACTCATGACGAGTTACATCTTTCTCTCTAATTTCTCTCAGCAGTGTTTCGTAGTTTTAAGTGTGTAGGCCGTTTTCAAGTTTGGGCGGGTTGGTTTACCCTTCTGGATTTTGTATTTGCTGAGTTTTTGATGAAGTATTAGTTTATAACAAAACTGAGCAGAACTTGCAGAGCTCCTACACCCTCCCTGCCCCAGACACACAGCCTCCTCCCATCAGCATTCCATACCACGAGGCACTTTTGTTAGAGCTGATGAACCTGTATTATTGTGTCATTGTCATCCAGAGTCCATAGCACACATTAAGAACTCACTCTGTAGGGTTTGAGAAATGTATAATAATATGTATCATCATTATAGTATTATGCAGAGTAGTTTTACTGCCCTAAAAATCTTTTGTGGTTTACCTGTCATGCTTTCCTCCCCTGTATCCACTGGGAACCATTGATTCTTTTACTTTCTTCATAGTTTTGCCTTTCCAGAGCTTTGTATGGTTGGCACTAGACAGTGCATAAAGTTTTCTGATTGAGTGCTTTCATTTAGTAATATGAATTTAAGATCTCTTTACGTCTTTGGCTGGCATGATAGCTCATTTCTTTTTATCACTGAATAATACTCCATTGTGTGCATATACCAGTTTACATACTTACCTATTGGAGGACGTCTTGGTTGGATCCAAGTTTTGTTGATTATGAATAATGCTGATTTTTTGTGTGTGAACATAGTTTTCAATTCATTTGGGTAAATACCAAGGAATATAACTACTATGTTATATGATAAAGGTATATTTAATTTTCTCAGAAACTGCTAAACTATCTTCCAAAGTGGCTGTAGAATTTTGTATTAGGACTGCTCTTTCTCTATATCCCTTCTGGTATTTGATATTATCAGTGTTTCAGATTTTTGTCATTTTAATAGATGTATAGTGATATTTCATTGCAATTCCCTAATGACTTATGATGTTGGGTATCTTACCATATACTTACTGATCCTCTGTATATATTCTTTATATCTTTCATATGTATTACTCAGATCTTTCATTTTAAATTGGTTAATTAATTTTATTACTATTGAGTTTAAGAGTTCTTTATATATTTTATATTGTAGTAATATTTTCTCTTAATTTGTGACTCATCTCATTCACCTGGCAATCACTCTCACAGAGCATACATTTAAAATTTTAATAGTCAGGCTTATTAATTCTTTCTTTCAAGGAGCATGTCTTTGGTTTTGTACCTACAAAAAGTCATTGTCAAATCCAAGGTCATCTAGTTTTTCTCCTATGTTATCTTTTTAGGAGATTTATTTATTTGTGTATTTGGTTATTTGAGACAGGGTCTCACTATGTAGTTCAGGCTGGCATTGGACTCTATGTAGCTCAGATGGCTCAAACTTGAAGTGATCCTCCTGCCTCAGCCTCCTGAGTGCTAGGATTACAGGTGTACACCACTGTACCTGGCATTCTTCTAAGAGTTTTATCGTTTTGCATTTCACATTTAGGTCCGTTTTGAGTTAATTTTTATGAAGGATGTAAAGTCTATGTTTATATTCATTTGGGTCATATCACTATTGTTCTAACACCATTTGTTGAAAAGAGTACCTTTTCCCCTTGAGTTGTGTTTGGTCCTTTGCCAAAGACCAGTTGACTCTATTTAGGTTTGTCCTATTTCTAGGCTATTATATTCCTCTGAACTTTTGTGTATTCTTTCACCAGTACCACACTGTCTTGGTTACTGTGGTTGTGAGTGTGACAGTCAAGTGGTGTCAGTCCTTATTATTGTGTTGGCCATGTGGGGTCTTTTGAATTTCCCTGTAAACTTTGGAATCACTTTGTCGATATCCACAAAATAGCTTGGTATTTTGATTGGATTTGTGTTGATTATGTAGATAAAATTGGGAAGAACTGACATCTTGACAGTATGGAGTCTTTTTACTCATAAACATGAATCATTACATTTGGTTCTTCTCTGATTTCTTTAGAGTTTTGTAGTTTCCCTCTTCTAGATACTGAGCATGTTTTGTCAGATTTAAACCTAAGTGCTTTATTTTTTGTACTGCTAATGTTGCTGGCATTGTGTCTTTACTTTCAGATTCTACTTGTTCATTAGTGATCAACAGAAAAGGGATTAACTTTTTTTTCCCATTGCTGGGGAATAAAACTGAGGATCTTGTGTATGTTAGGCCAGTACTTTACCACTGAGCTACACCACCAGCCTAGGAATGAACTCTTGTATATTAACCATGTGTCCTTACAAACTTGCCGTATTTTTTTTATTAGTTCCAGGATTATGGCACTGATTATTTCAGATTTCCTATGTAGGCCATCGTGACATCTGTGAACAAAGAGAGTTTTATTTTGTTGCTCCTCATCTGTATACTTTTACTTCCTTATCTTGTTGCATTAGCTAGATAGGTCAAAGTGTCGAAAATGAGTGGTAAAAGGAGGCAGCTTTACTTTTTCCTGACCTTAGTGGGAGTCTACTGTCTCACCAGTTAGTGTGGTGATAGCTATAGGTTCTTTGTAGATGTTCATTATCAGGTAGAGGAAGTTCTCACTCTTTCTAGTTTGCTGAGAGTTTTTATTATAAATGGATACTGGATTTTGTCAAATACTTTCTGCATCTATTGATATGACTGTGTGATGTTTCTTTTCTAGCCTGTGCATTAACTGGCTTTTTTCCCTTGGTACTGGTGATTGAGCCGGGGTCCTTGGACTTGTGCAGCAGGCAGCCAAACCTCTGAGCTCAATGCCCGGCCCTAACTGACGTTCTGAATATTGAGCCAATCTCATCTGTCTGAAACAAGTGACACTTGGTCACGGTGTACGTTATCTTTTTTTGCTATAAATTTCTAATTGTTACTAGGGTATAGAAATATATTTGATTCTTGTATGTTGACCTTATATATTGATCCTATAAGCCTGTTAACTAATCTATTCATTCTAGTAACTTTTTAAAGACCCCATTGGATTTTCTATGTGGATAATAATGCCAGTGTTCATGAGAACTCAGTTGAAGACTTGAGCAGATTCTCAGCATTATCTTCAGAGTTCTCCTGTACTTGTCTCCTTTATGACACTGTATCCTACTATCCTCCTTGGCTTTGCATACTCCCAATCTTCTTTAAAGTCAAGGGGACTCATGTCCTCTGTCTGGATTCCTACTTCCTATACCATGGTACGGAAATGTTTTTCAGGGAGTAACGTGATAGGCATCATATGACAGTGATACATGCATCCTCATTCACAGTAGCTAAATCTTGGAAACAGCCTATATGTCCATCAACAGATGAATGGATAAAGAAAATGTGGTATTTATATACAATGGAGTACTATTTTGCCATAAAGAAGGATAAACTTGAGTCATTTGTAGGAAAATGAATGCATCTTGAGATCATAATATTAAGTGAAATACATCATACATGCAAGCTTAAATGTTGCATGGTTTCTCTTATATGAGAAACCCAAAATATAAATAAAAAGCAACATAAAAGATAGGTAGTAGGAAATAGGGGGTCTTTTGCAAACTGGAAGGGGAGGAAGAGATGGAGGGAGTGGGAGGGAGGGCGGGGAAAAGGAGGGATGAAAAGAGAATTAAGGTGAGTTATGTGCACACACCAACTTCCCATGGGCAATGTGATCGCTACATACTACAAACATGTAATGGTAAAGAATAAAAATTGAAAAAGTTTTATCCTAAGAGAAAAGGAAGGCCATCAGGCTGAGCTCATTTTTTACCTGTCCACGAGGATCACTGTCCTTCATTGCCTGATGTGAAATTTCTTTAAAAATGAATTTTCATAATTTCATCTGTTTTTTAAGGAAGCATAATATTGTGTATTTATGGGTTATAATTTATTTAACTGTTCTCTTACTGGTAGGTATTTAGATTGCTTCCTTTTTCTTCTTTAGGAATAAATGCAATGAATATCCTTCTAAACATTGCCTGAATTACACTGTATTTTGTACAAACACAGTGGTTATTGAGATATATAAAATTATATTTTAAAACAACACAATTTAGTGCCCATTATATAATAAGAACTATATATAATCCTATGGAGAACTCTTAAAGATATGATTTTTCAAAATAATTAAAGTATAAAGTAAGAGAATAGGAAAACATAGTCACTCTCAGCTTATCCAAATCCCCAGGAGAATTAGGAGTTGTAGGTAAAAGACATTTTGGATATCTGAAAGATAAAAATTACACTAAAATATGATATGACCTCGTATCATACTCCTTGTACTGAAATCCTGAAAATCATGTTATGTATTTTCTAACTCTAATATAAAGAGTAAAATTAAATAATTTAACATCTTATGATCCAAAAACATCCTTATAAGTATGAATATTTATACTCTGTTGTGGATATGGGACATTGAGCTGAATCAGTACTGGAAAATGCCCTGAATTACAAAGCAGGATGGTCAGGCACTGGGTTAACCTACTGGTAGACTGGGTCTTTTTTTGCAGTACTCTCATAGTGTATATTTTATGTGTGGATCTACATGAGTTATCAGAGTCTGTCTCTTTAGAGTGATTTATATCCCCATCTCTCCTTTCTTGAGATCCTTAGTTCCTAAAGGGCAGGGACACTGTGTTCCTCAGCTCCTGGGTAAGTACTGGATATGATTAATTTAATCAGATGCACGAAGGACTTGGGAGGGTCAGAAATTTCAAACTCTTTTTGAATGAGTTGGGATATACTTAAATAGTTAATTTCGAAAAACTACTGAACATGTCATGATAGAAAAACATCTGAATCTAATGTGTGTCTTTGTACTTATGGGTAGTTTAGTAATGTGCACATGGACCAGCAAGAGCGTACAGAGAGTACACAGAGCCAAACATGAATTAAATGGAGAAATGAGAATTAAATGGAGAGGAATTAAGATGAAAGCCTTCCTTTTGGAACTTATCTCTCACTCTCAGCCTGTATCTTTGCTGCTCTACGTACACATTGCTAAACTCTCCATAGGTACACAGACAAAGTTTAGATTAAGATGGGGACTGTTGTCTTGCTTTCACATTGGACTGTTAGGATTTAATACTTTTTTTTTTTAAAAGAAAAAGCAGTCTAGCCTTGGTTGTTTTGTGTCTTCTTTCCCATTCAATATATTGTCATGACACCAATGATAGAAATTCTTAAAACTAATTGAATAAATACATACATTGCATACTTACTCTTCAAATGTCACTTTGCTGGGGAAACTTAGCATCTACTTTATATTTATTAATTTTTTGGGGTACCAGGGATCAAACTCGTGACCTTGCGCTTGCAAGGCAGGCACTGGAACCACTGAGCTAAATCTCCGGCCCCTAGGATCTACGTTTTAAAACGTTGATTGCCTAGCCATAGTCTATTTCCTCTGAAACAGAGTTTTCTTTGGGGGTTAAGAGGATAAACTCCCCAAAGAATAAATTGGAAATTAAACTGTAAAGCATTTCTCAAATGTTTCCTTCACACTATGAATAATTCTTACTTTGCTATTTAAAAGCTTATTGGGGAAGAAGGATAATCCATGCCTAGCTTGAGTTTTCAAGAAGACTGGCTACACCTTGGCAGAATTCACTTCTGCATTTAAATATTATTCATAATTTATGATTGCTATCCTTGCCTGTTTTTCAACAAAGATCGATCTAAGAATGAAATATTTTCTTCCTCATGTCTCTTATATGCACTGATAAACCTGAAATGTACAAAGGATAGCTGGGTTTTTGTTTTCTGTATGGATTGCTTATATATCCTACCCCAGGGAATGGTGTGGAGTAGGTTATAGGAAAGATGTACTGAAGAAGAAAAAAGTATTCTAAGAAATACATTGATATTGGTTCCAAGTTTTTGAGAGTCTTAGAGGAAAAAAGATCTTAGACAAAATAATGAAGAATGCTGAGCTAAATACCATTTTTCCAATCTGCTGATTCCCAAATGCAAAAGATTTCATTGTGGAATGCATAATCTTTGACAAAATTTCTTTCCTGATACATTTTGGTATGTGATTAATTTTATGAACTGCCTAAAATATAATAGCCTTCTATTTTGGTAAGTCTTTGAATCAATTTGGTAATGATTGAATCTAGGCTTTGACTAAAAGAATAATAATGAGAGAGTGATTTAAGAATAAGTTCCTTACATGAGGGAGATGGGTTATTTCAACATATTCTTTTTCTGCCCCAGTACAGTCACATGAGAATATCTAGGTACAATCTCCTGCAAAGTATGGAGAAATAAAGCAACAAGTACCATAGACATTGTGTATGTATATGCAAAAGTGTGCACAGGGGTAAAGACATTTTAGTGGTGACTGATAAAAAGTAATTTAAATAATTATCTTTCATATGAATAAAGAAATCTGGTATCAAACATTTTAAAGCACTGAAGTTTTAAAAGTGATGCTATTTGATTCCCGATTTCTACGGTGTAGGTAACATCAAGGTGAGAAATTAGCACTCTGATGAAATAAACCTTCCTTGTTAGCTTATTTAGATTTGTAACCCACTGTGTGAGGAGAACCACGGCTCAAGTTATGTGGTCTCATCAGCCGGCCTGCTTTGATTCAGTGCTCTGGGCTGCGAGTCAACAGCAGCTGCGACATTTGGTTTATGCATGAGGTCAGAGGAGATCACTGGTTTTCAAAGGATGATCCCTGATGCCCGCTGGCTCTCTGGCTGCGCCTAGGGCGTCCTCAAAAGGAAGCAAATGGTCAACTTCTTTCTCTGCCCAGGCTTGAGTTAGAGCGGTTCCATGTTTATTTGTTTTATATATTGGGGTTCTACAAATGTCTTCTTTTGAAAAAAAAGTTTTCCTTTACAACAAAGATATTTGCAAGCCCATGGTATAGATGCACTTATGCTTTTTTAAAAAATTCTCTTTTCCTATTTAAAATTCATCCATGGATACAACTGAAATATAAATGGAAGTACCTATAAAATCAGTACCAAACGCAGTATAATAATTCATAATTGCTATAGTTATTAATAGCATATCATTAATGATGGCTCACTAAGGGATGTAGCAGAGGAACAATAAATTACAGGTTATGTCTAATTTTCTTTCCCTCTCTCCAGCTATTTCTTCTAATTTTAGAAAGCAGATAGAAAAGCAAGTGAATGAGAGAGTGATACTATTCATGGGAGAATCCTGAATCTGTTCTAATTTATCAAAGAAGGTAAATCATGAGTATGACTGACACTCTAATTATTACTATTAAAATTATTTCAACACTACTCATTACTAATAACATCATACCATTTCAGAATTTTCTGTGACAAGGAGCAGGAAAACATTGCTTTGATTTAAAAATATGAAATTTCTGGATTGCAATGGACAACATTCTATTGAGGACACCTTAGATTTTTGAGGTAAAACACTCTTTATTCTGTGTTTCTGTTAAAAATCATAATCTCAACAGAATAAAACTTATACTGCAAGAAAGAAACATCGTTGGAAGTTTACTAGCGATTCTGTCTCACAGGACTGGAGAATTTCACGCATCCTGTGCAAGCCATAGAGGCCAGCTTTCCCCTCCTGGAAGGAAAGGGAAGAAGTGCGGCTCGGGTGTTGGTTTCTGGCCAGTAGGACTGACATGGTAGGACCTGATCAATGCATTAACTGAAACCAAATCAAACAGTTTATAGAATTCTCAAAGTAGAATTTGTGGGAGACCTGTAGAAAAGTGAGACTTATGATACATTTATGATCAAGAAGATGAGAACCTGTACTGTTGCTGGAATTTAGTAGGACAAGGCTATGCCTTTGGGATCACGAATGACTGACTTACACTGAAACTGTTGTGGACTCACAGAACCAGCAAGCTGGGCTAACAGCAAGTGAGCTTGATGGGGCACAGTACCTGGGACAATGGCAAGTGGTGAATACCTTCAGTACCTTGATCCACCTCTCCTTATTGGCGAGTATGGGCTGGTTGGGGGAGTAAGCAGTTAAGAGCTGAAAACTTCGGGAGGAAAAATGCTTCTAGACTTCTTGTCTTTAGAACCTAGATTGTTGAAGTCTTTCTGAGTTGTTACTTTCCAAGGCACATGGAGAAATCCACATGACCAATCCATTTAGATTGGTAGCACTCTCTCTGTAACATTAAAAATCAATGCTTAGTCTAACAGAAGGGCTGAAGGTTGAGAAACTACAGGCCACTGGAATTACTAACAGGGATTATAATTCCTTTGCAGGAATTTTTCTTCAAAGTGTGAAAAATACTGTCTAAGAAGTGTTTGATCAAGTACAGGGTATGCCTTGAAGAGAAGGGAATAGGCCACAAGGCACAAGAAGAGCTTTCTCTAAGTGTAACTCATGCCCCTCATCCAAAGTACAGGTTAAATTTTGGAAGAATGGGGTAATTTTATTTTGAACTTAAGACAGTTTTAGGTTATCTGGAAACTGGCAAAAGTGACAGTTGGGAGTCTGTTTGCCTGGAGTGTGGTTCTGGTAGAGGAGGAAGAAGGAAGTGAGGTCCTGCTGAACTAACAGCAATGCTTATTTGTTTTTTTGCCTGTTAGATTTTGTGTTTTACTCTTGAGAGGCTGAATTTAGCAACAATGGTCAAGCATATATGGGAGCTCAGATCCACATAAGGCGGCCCGAAAGCCAGACCACAACTTCTGTGGTAACCAGTTCAGAAGGCCAAACCACAGTCTCTTAGGCAACAAGTCCAGGAGACCCAACCATAGCCTACGCAACTCTAATGGTGAGAATATTTTTAGTGACTGTCAAGTTCCTTCTATTTTCCCCAACTTCCAACTCAGGACCAAACAGAGGAAGGCAATATGCTCTCCAAATCAATTGCACAGGATGCTCTGCTTCTAGTTAGCCTGCCTCTAGTTTCTCCATGGCAACACCCTCCAGTCAGAGCACACCTGAAGCCTTTTTCTCATGCAAAGCATTCCCATCCCACTATCTGCCTTCAAGTCTCTGCTACATACAAATGAAAAGAAGGGGCTGACTCCCTTGCTGTAGCAAGCTTTGAATAAATATCCTGCTTGGTTTCATGAAGGTTGTTTTCACTTACTTACACATTCTATAGCGTGCATGTTTGTTTTATGAAACAGTGATGTTTAGTATATTAAACTAGTAGTGAATAAAATGAATGTTTCAGAATGTTTCAGTGTTTCAGATTTTATTCATGTACCCCTGAGGTGTTTGAAAGTCCTACTTTGAACACTGATGATTTTAAGCTCACAGGATCTTTTTAAAAATTATTTTATTTAGGTATAATTTATATACCATATAATTTACTCAGTGAAAGTGTGTGGTTCAATTATTTTCAGTAAATGTATATGTTGTTCTACCATTACCAAAATACAGTTTTGAAAAAATTTTATCACCAAAACCTTCCTCATGACTAGTTGCATTTATCCCTGTTTTCAGCCCCTAGCCTTAGACAATCATTACTCTCTAGATAATTGAATTTTCTGGAAATTTTATAAAAGAGGCATGACTTCAAAAATAATCTTTTGTGTCTGATCCTTTCAATTAGCATAATGCTTTTAATGTTGCAACCTGTACCAGAAATTTGTTTCTATTCCTTCTATATTGTATTTTACTGTGCATTGCACTGTGTAGTGTTTTATACTTTGTTTATTCATTTACCAGGTCATCGACAGTTCTGGGCTTACAGTCCAGGGGTGTCACGAATAAAGCTGCTATGGATATTCACATGCAAGTCTACGTATAAACATTACATTTGTCTTGGGCAGATAGAAGGCATCGCATTACTAGATCATACAGTAAGCATACATTTAACTTTTTAAGAAATTGTCCAATTGTTTACTTTACATTCCCACCAGTATGAGGGTTTTCCACATCCTTACCAAAATTCATCTTTTTGATGATAGCCACTTTAGTATTAACTTGCATTTTGCTAGTGACTCACAGCATTGAGTGTTTTGTTATGTGTTTGTTAGCCACTCATTTACCTTATTTGGTGAAATGGCTTAATCCTGTGTCCATTTTCAAATTGGCTTTTCTTCAATTAATTTTTAGTTCTTTATATAACTTGTATACAAATACTTTGCCAGATATTACTTCCAAATATTTTCTTCTAGTCCAGTTTATATTCCATTTTCTTAAACATATGTTTTAAAAGTGTAAAGTTTAAGTTTTGATGAAATTAAGTTCTATAGTTTTACTGCTTTTTTTGGCACCGGGGATCAAACTCAGGACCTTGCGCTTTCCAGGCAAGCGGTGGAACCACTGAGCTAAATTCCCAGCCCAAGTTCTGTAGTTTTAGCTTTGTATTTTAGTCTGTGATCCACTGTGAGCTGATTTTTGCATATGGTGTGAAGTCAGGTCTATGTGTCCTTTTTGTACATGAATATCTAATGGTCCTGGCACCATTTGTTGAAAAGATTATCCTTTCCCACATGGAATTATTTCAACATCTTTGTTGAAAACCAATGGACTGTAAATATGAGAGTTTATTTCCAGATTTTCTGATCTGTTCCCTTGAACTAAATCACGTCGTCTTAGTTATTATAACTTTATAGTAAGTTTTAGAGTCAGGTAGTCTAAGTCATCCAATGTTCTTTTTGTTTCAAAATTGTTTTAGTGATTCTAGGTCTTATGCATTAAAAAAATTAATTTTATTGGTACATTTTAGGTATACAATGCAATGACATTCATCATTGGAAATTTATACCTTTACATAATATAATATATCTTGGTTGTTTTTTTCCCCATTCCTCTGCCCTCCCTTCAACCCCTCCACCTCTCCCTATTTACAAAGACTTTGTTTCCATTGTTTCAGTTTCTCATATTAATTCCATTCCCTTCTTTCCTTTCCCCAACCCCTTCTACTTCCCCTTCCCCTTTGGACCTTTTCTTTCTATTTCACATTATCTATTATACCTTTTGATCCTTATTTACACTTTCAGTTACACTAGAGAAACTATTCAGTATTTACACATGTGTGTCCTATTTATTTCACTTAAGAGTATGGCCTCAATGTGCATCCATTTAGCTATAAATGTCTCTAATTTCTCATTCTTTATGGCTGAGTAATACTCCATTTTGTAAAAAAACCCCACATTTTCATTATCCAGTCTCCAGTTGATGGGCAATTGGGCTGTTTCCAAGCTTTAGCTATTACAAACTGTGCTGCTATGAACATGGGTGCACATATATCACTGTGGTATGATTGTTTTAATTCTTTTGGGAAGACACCCAGTAGGGAAGTAGGTGGGTCAAATGGGACATCTAATCCTAGTTCTTTGAGGTATCTCCATACTGATTTTCACAGTGGTTGCACCAGTCTACACTCTCACTAACAGTGGAGAAGGGTTCCTTTTTCCTCACAGCCCCACCAGCATTTGTTATTGTTTGATTTCTTGATAGCAGCCATTCTTTCTGGGGTGAGGTGGAATCTCAGCATTGTTTTCATTTGCATCTCTCAAATGACCAGTTGAACATTTTTTCATATAATTATTTGCTATTTCATCTCCTTTGTCTGAGAAATGTCTATTCATTTCAGATGCCCATTTTTGGATTGGGTCTTTAAATTTAGGAGGTCTGATGTTTTCAAGTTCTTTATATATTCTAGGTAGTAGACCTTTGCCTGAGGAATAGCAAATGAAGATTTTTTTCCCACATTGTGGGTTGTCTCTTCGTGCTGTTGGTGGTTTCTATTGCTGTGCAGAAACTTTTTAACAAGAAAAGATCCCACTTGTTGATTGTACTAGTTCACAGGCAAGTGAGGTTTTGCTCATGAAATCTTTTCCTACACCAATGTCTTCAAGAGTTCCACCTAAGACAACCTACAATGTGGGAAGAAATTTTTAGCAGCTGTACTGCAAAGGTCTACTATCAAGAATATATAAAGAATTGAAAAAAATCAGACCTCCCAAATTCAAAGACCCAATTCAAAAATGGGCATCCGAAATGAACAGACATTTCTCAGACAAAGAAGTAAAAGCAGCAAATAAATATATGAAAAAATGTTCAACATCACTGGTCATTAGAGAGATGCAGATGAAAACAACACAGATTCCACCTCACCCCACAAAGAATGGCTGCTATCAAGAAATCAACCAATAACAAATGCTGGCAGGGGTATGGAGAGAAAGGAACCCTTCTCCATTGTTGGTGGGAGTGCAGACTGGTGCAACCACTGTGGAAGTCAGTATGGAGATGCCTCAAAGAACTAGGACTACAGGTCCCATTTGACCCAGCTATTCCCCTACTGGGAATCTTCCCCAAAGAATTAAAAGAATCATCCCACAGTGATACATGTGCACCCATGTTTACAGTGGCACAGTTTGTAATACCTAAAGCTTGGAAATAACCCAAGTGCCCATCAACTGGAAACTGGATAAAGAAGATGTGTTTTTTTTACAAAATAGAGTACTGCTCAGCCATAAAGAATGAGAAACTAGAGACATTTATAGCTAAATGGATGCATACTGAGGCCAATACTCTTAAGTGAAATAAATAGGACACACATGTGTAAATACCAAATAGTTTCTCTAGTGTGAGAAACTGAAAGTGTAAATAAGGATGAAAATGATTAAAATGAATAATTGGTAATTTGAAATAGGAAAAGGATCAAAGGTGTAGGGGTGGCGGGAGGGGAAGGGGAATGGGAAGAAGATAAAGGAAAAATTATGAGAAAGAAATAAAAAAGGAAACAAAGTCTATGTAAATAGGGAAGGGTGGAGGGATGAAGGGTGCACAGGTAATGGGGAAAAAAATAAGAACTAAGATATTCAGGTACAAGCCCCAATGATAAATATAAATGTATTGTACAACTAAAATGTACCAATTAATACATGTATAAAAAAAGAGTTCTACCTAACCTGTCTTCCAGCTGGTTTAGTGTTTCTGTTTTAATATTTAGATTTTTAATCCATTTTGATTTTAGTTTAGTGCACGGTAAGAGATATAGGTCTAGTTTTAATTTTTGGCAAGTTGAAACTCAATTTTTCCAACGCTATTTATTAAAGAGGCAATCTTTCCCCCAGTGAGGATTTTTGGCTCCTTTGTTGAAGATGAGGTGGCTGAGTGTGTCTGGAGTTGTTTCTGAATCTTCTATTCAGTTCCACTGATCCTTGGGTCTGTTTCTTTGTCAGTACCATGCTGTTTTTAATCACAGTAGTTTTGTAATATAGTTTCAAGTTGGGGATTGTGATACCTCCTACCTTGTCTCTGTCGCCTAGAATTGCTTTTGCTGTTCTAGGTCTCTTCTTGTTCAAATGAATTTTTGGATTTTTTTCTCAAGGTCTGTGACATATGCTATTGTAGTTTCAATTGGGACTGCGTTGACTATATATAGCAGTTGTGGAAGTATGGCCATTTTCACTATGTTGGTTCTTCCTGCCCAGGAGCAAGGGATGTCTTTCCATTTTTTTTATTTCCTCTTGGATCTTTTTTTTCAGAGTGCTATAGTTTTCAAAGTAGAGGTCTTTGATTTCTTTTGTTAGAATGATTCCTAGGTATTTCATTTTTTTGGATGCTATTGTGAAGGTAGTTATTTCTCCAGTTACTCTTTCAGTGAGTCTATTTTTTGTGTACTGGAAAGTTACTGTTTTTTTCTCTTAGTCTCTTTTGCATTGATTTGTGCTATGATCTTCATAATTTCCTCCCTTGTATGAGCTCTGGGTTTGTCCTGTTCTTTTTCTAGAAGCTTGAGGTTCAGCATTAGGTTGTTTATTTGAGCTTGCTGTGTTTTCCTAGTATGAGTATTCACTGCTATGAATTTCCTTTGTAAGACTACTTTCATTGTGTTCTATAGATTCCCATATGTTGCATGGGCATTGGCATTTAATTATAGAAACTGTCTGATTCCTCCTTTAATTTCCTCTGTGATCCACTGGTTTTTCAGTTGTTCAATTCCCATGTGTTTATGACATTCTTGAAGTTTCTATTGTTACTTATTTCATCACACTGCAGTCTGATAATATACAGGTGATAGTTTCAATTCCTTTGCACTTACTTAAACACGTTCTATGAGCTAGTATGTGATCTATTTTGGAGAATGACCCATGCGCAGCTGAAAAGAATGTGTGTTCTGATTTTGGGGGGTAGAACACTCTGTAAACATCTGTTAAGTCCATTTGTTCAAGAGTTTGAATGAGTTCTAGTATTTCATTGTTTATTGTTCATTTTTTTTCTAGTTGATCTATTTGTGACGGTGGGATATTAAGGTCCTCCACTACTATTGTATTAGTGCTTATATGATTTTTCATGTCCATTAGTAATTGTTTTATATAGTTGGGCACACTAGTGTTTGGTGCATATATTTTTATGATTGTCATCTCTTCCTCTTGGATTATTCCTTTTACAAAGATGCAGTGGCCTTCTTTGTCTCTCTTAATTAGTGTTTGAAATCCATTTGATCTGTGAAGAGGATAGCTACTCCTGCTTTTTTTTTGGTTCCTGTAGCATGGAGTATTGTTTCCTACCTTTTAACTTTCAGTCTGAGTTTCTTTTTGAATTAAGTGTGTTTCTTGTGTGCAGCGTATTGTTGGATCTTGCTTCTTGACCCATTCTGCCAGTCTATTTCTTTTGATTGGTGAACTGAGACCATTAACATTGATGGTTATAACTGATATGTGTTGACTTATCCTTGTCATGATCTCTTCCTGTTGTTGGATTCTCCCCCTTTACATTTAATTTCTTGTTTTGCCTGATGAATTTATTCTGCTGGGCTTCCTGTGGTTGTGATCCTCATTGTCTTTTCCTAGGATATTGTTTAAAATTTTTTGGAGTGCTGGTTTGGTATTCACAAAGTTCCTCAGGTGCTCTTTGTTGTGAAAGTATCTCATTTCTCCACCAGTTTTGAAAGATAGTTTTGCAGGGTACATCAATCTGGGTTGGAGGTTGTTTTCTTTTAGGGCTTGAAATACTTCTCTCCAGGCTTTCTCTTTTTTTTTTTTTTTGGTACCTGGATCAAACTTGGGTCTTTGCACTTGTGCAGCAGGCGGCGAAACCACTGAGCTAAATCTCCACCCCAGGCTTGCTCTTCTTGCCTTGAGGGTTTGTTTTGAGAGATGTGCTGTGATTCTGATGGGCTTTCCTTTGTATGTGATTTGTTTTTTTTCTCTAACTGCTTGCAGAATTTTGTTCTTCTGTTGGGTTTTTGGAATCTTAACTATGATATGCCTAGGCATACTTTTTTTTTTTTTGATCATGACTAGTTATAGTCCTGTATGCCTCACTTATCTGTATGTCAAGTTCTTTTCCCCTGCTTGGGAAGTTTTCTGCCATTATTTCTGTGAACACTTTTTTTTTAATGTCATTTGCACTCTCTCCTGTTTCTTCATTGCTCTGAGCAGTCTTATGTTATTCTTCTTTGTATCATCTAGCAAGATTGATTGCTGGTGGTCCCTTACTATTTTTAAGAAATGTTTCTTTTCCTGGTCAGTAACTGCAATCCTGTCTTCTATATCTGATATTATGTCCTCACATTGGCTCATTCTGCTGCATAAACTACCAGTGGAGTTTTTAATCTCTTAGATATCTGTTTGCATTTGTTTTTTGGATTCCATCATGTTGCTCCATTCCTCTATTTTTTTTTAATCTGTTTCGATGTAGAGTTATTAATCATGACTTGTACAATGGACACAATTTCTGTTGTTATATGAGAAATTATTTCTAATTTAATTTTTTCTAGATCCTCGTTCATTGCCAGTTCTGGGAGTCCTGCTGGTTGAGTACCAGAGTTTCATCTTGTTTCCCTTTGAGGTTGCGTTAGGTGACCTGGAAGCCTGGTTTTGAGACTTGTTTACGTGTCTTATTATTTGAACAGATGGAGCCTACTGCACCTTTTTTGAGGTGACTTTTTGCTCACCCAGTGGTCTTCAATTCTTAGCAAGTCACTGAGAGGCCTTTTCTTTGCTGCTCACCACTGTGCCTATTCCTGGGTATAGAATGGTGGCCTTCTGGATCCCTGCTCTGCCCTGTTGTCCTGGTGGAGTTCTGGCTGGGGCCTGTGCACACTTGGGATGGTATCTGGGTGTGCCTCTGTCTGGGGCCTGGCCCCCTGCGTAGCTGTTGTCTTGGAGGGCCTTTGGCTGGGGGCTGTACACTGAGTCGCTGGTGTCTGAGTGGGCTTCTGGCTAGGGTCTGCCCTCATGTACCTATGCAGTCTGGGCAGGCCTCTGGGTGTTGCTTGTGTGCCTGTGTAGCTCTTTTCAGGGTGGGACCCTGGCTGGGATTCTTGTACCCCCCCCCCCCAGTGTTATGCCTTTTAGTGTCAGTTGTCAAATTGTCAAGAGTCTTCCAAGCTGCTTTGGCACTGAGAAGGCTCGGCCTGGCTGGTGGTGCAGGTTGGCAGAGCAACAGAAGTACTTGATGTGTGCTCAGGAGCGGCCTCAAGAAATGGCTGTGGCAAGATCTCTTGTACCTGCTGGGGTAGATGGCAAAGAAATAGTGATCCACAGGGGCTGGATACACCCTGCAGAGCTTAGATCTGAAAAAAATAATGGCTGAGATAATTGAGGACTCACTGTTTTCAAAGCACTCTACACAGATAACCAGAATTATACATGAAAATGGTTATTGCTTCTGTTCTATCAATGAAGAAACTGAAGTTCAGAATAGTTAGGTAAATTACATTATAAACTAATGCCAGAGTTAGTGCTCAAACCTAAGATTTTGGACCCTACAACATTGCTTGTAAATACTCTGTTGCACACTTCTCACCTGCCCTTACAGAAACATTGAAGGAAGAGGAAGGTACTCAAGGGGTGAAGTTGACAGACCAGTGTTCAGAAAAGGGTTAACACAGCAGGCCTGAGACATAAAAGGACTGCTAGGTTGGTCTTGGCTGCCATGGAAGGACTTGGATTCTGGAAAGTTCCCACCACCCTAACTAATATGAGGGCTCATTGTTCCTAGATTGTACAATGTGGTTTATACTGAACACTACTGTACATTGTTTTCCTTCTGGGAACCTGGGAACTTGGTATGTACTTGGCAGAGTATGCTTACATGAGCAAGCCCCAATAAAAACAGTCTCTAATGAGCTTCCTGGGAAGACAGAACTTCCCACCTGTTGTTGGGATTCAACACTGGAAAAATTGAGTGTATCCTATGTGAGAGAGGAGAACCAAGGAGGATTCTTGGTTTGTATCTGGCCTCTTCTGGACACTGACCTATGCACATTTTTCCTTTGCTGATTTCAGTTTATATCTTTTTGTTGTAATACTTATTAGCTATGAATATGACTATATGCTGTATCCTGTAATCTCTCCTAGCAAATAATCTAAACTTGATATTGGAGATTCCAACATCATTAATCACATTAAAACCCTTATGGAAATTGAGATTTAGAGAGGTGTAGTGGTGCATACCTATAATTCCCAAACTCTGGGAGGCTGAGGCGGGAGGATCACAAGTTCAAGGCCAACTTGCCTAACAAGACCCTTTCTCATAATGACAAATAAAAATGAAATGGAGATGTAGCTCCATGAGCAGGCCATGGGTTCCTCAGTACCACAGAAAAAAGAAAAAAAGGAAAAGAAAGGAAAAATTGAGATCTGATTTGAACCTACAGTCTGGTTGCAGGGACAAGGTTATAAGAGGGATGATTAGAGGCGGTGGATAGATTGTTACATCCAGAAAAAGTAAGGAACATGGAGAATTTCTACTTAGCTCCCACAAAAATTTAAATTAAGAGTAAATAAAATAACATTGAAGTTGAAAAGTGTGAGCTGATGAAAATTCTTAGTATATTCTTTGAAGAATAAACCAGATAGAAAATCAATTAGAAACTACAAGTGAAGAAAATAAAAGCTATGTGGAAGATTTGGAAATGATCATTAAAAATCACAGTAAAGTGGCTGTATGATGGCACAAATGGAGATATTTTCAAGATTAAGTTCATATTTCCAGTTGGAAGAGGGAACTGTGTGTTAACAACACAGAACATTATTGGTTTAGATTTAAAGTGATCATTTTCTAAATTCACTGTCAATATTAAAAGACTAGTGGGTAGGGAATGTAAACTGTGCTAATAAGAAACCATATATGCTTTACTAAAATATATAGTACATTTTGATTTTATAGGAATTAATGGAGGGAAAAGGACTATAAGCATTTAAGTATGTATTAGTATTACAAATAAAAGTTTAAAAATTTGATAATAAATTTATAAGAATCAAGTGAGATTATCTTATATGAAATTACAAATTGCCAAACAAATGTGAGGTATTGTTATTTACTTCTGATTATGGAATATATGTATTTAACAGTAAAGATGTAATGATATCCATTTTACGTCGCAGGGGAATTCCATAGCTAAGATGTGTTGCAACAAAATGACACAAACCAAAATCAGCAAAGGAAAAATGTGCATAGGGCAAGGTCCAGAGGAAGCCAGAAACAAGCCTCCAAGAATCCTTTTTCACCCTCCTCTCTCACAAGGGACACACTTCATTCCTCCAGCATTGAATCGTAACAACAAGTGGGGTAAAAAAGTGATAAAGTGCCGTCAGGATAACATCAACATTTTTGGGTGCTTGCTCATAAGGATATCATTTATATTTCTGTTTGACCTAGTTTTGGGTTAAAAGTTTTCTTTTTCTATAGATCTTAACTTTTTATGGAAGACTTTAAAACTGCTGAAGATTAGTTAGAAGAATTCAGTACATAGGCACATTTTGTTCCAGAAATCTCAGAAATTGAGGATCAAGGGATTAGGAATTTGGCCCGGTCCCAAGAGGGATTTTATTTATAACTATGAACAGTAGTTATGATACCTTCCCTAGTTATCAGCCACCATGACTTCAATAAAGGGAACAGAAAAATACCTTGGGAAAGATATGATGCATAAAAAAATGATTAGTAAGAGTATGATATTTGAAATGAATATTCAGCTTTTCATTGAAGTTAAATTATTTTAATAATTTCCAGTTTCCAAAAAAAAAGAAATGATTTTGATTTCTAGTATTGTTAAGTTTTATCGGGGATCGAACTCAAGACCTAGTGCTTGGGAGGCAGGCACGGTGCCACTGAGCTAAATCCCCAGTCCCTGTTAAATTTTTTTTTTTTTTTTTTTTTTTTGGTACCGGAGATCGAACTCGGGTTCTTCCGCTTGCGCAGCAGGTGGCGAAACCACAGAGCTAAATCCCCGACCCTGTTAAGTTTTAATAGTTGGTTTATACTTATAATTTTTAAATTATGGCAATTTTTCATTGATACTAAGTAGTGAATTAGAACCCAGAGAAGCTGTTGTTTTTTATTTCCGGTTTAACTCATTTTAGCAGATACTATGTTTAAGTGAAATAGTTCCTCAGAATTTACCAGGGCTTGGAAAGCTATTTTTTTCCTTAATTCTACATTCTTTACTAATATCTTTGACTTCTCTAGAGAATCATTTCTCTTCATTCTTTGAACATTTTTTTGCTTTTTTCCTTTAATATGAAAGCACTCCTTCAATATTGTACAAACTAGCCTATTTGTTAAAGTATATCTCCAAGTGTTTAACTGGAAAGAGAGAAAGAAAAAAAAAAGTTAGGATTATCTCCTTGTTGAATTAGAATCTATTGCTTAATTAATCTGAAAATGACTTGAAAATATATATATAGATAAATATTTATGTAAAATTTGCAAGAGTAGTGATAGAAACTGTCTTCTCTATTAACAGAGTAAAACAGATCTTTTGTTAAGAAAAAATATATGTGTAGAATACAAACAATTATGAATGGGAAGAGAAGATGTGATGCTGTGATTGTTTCTGAACTTGCTTATTGGGCAAATTTAAGGCAAGCGTAAGTTGTACTTTTCTGAGAAGTCCCAGTAATGTAAAAAGGACTAACTTTTACTTTCTTTTACTGCTAGTATTTTTTTTTTTTTTTGGTACCAGGGATCGAACTCAGGAGCTTGCGCTTTTGAGGCAGGCGATGGAACCACTGAGCTAAATCCCCGGCCAACTGCTAGTATTTTTAAACAGTTAATTCATGAATTTATTGGCACTGAAGTTTTTAAATCTTTAAAAAATTTAAAGTAAATTTTAGCATTGGTAGAACATTATAAATGTAGCAGGCAGTTCACATTTGGAGCTGATGATATAACATTTATTTTACATTTAAAAAGGGTTTTGTGAAAATAACAATTATGTAAGTGTGTACATTTTATGTAGTGTTGATATAAATTTTACATCAGAAAAAACAAATCAATAGCATTTATTCACCCATTCTATAAGAATGTACTTATGTGCTGATGGGGGATAAAACAAGTAACCTTGGGGTTAGAAATAAATTCTGGGAATGCAAAAGTAATTTCCTTGAGCAGAAATAAAATAACCAACTCTCCAAGCATATTATTTTATTTATTTCAAATAAGTAAATTAAAAATGTAGATAAATCAGTTTCAGTAAGTAAAAAATAGGCAGTTGTTGCATATTTTCTCTGTAATTGTCTTGACATCTTTTAGTATTCAGTGGGCCTCAGTGGCATTTAAATAGGAAAGGAAGAACTAAGTTTTTAAAAATTTGGCTAATTTTCACCCAATTGCAAAGTATCACTACAAATACATTAGTAATATTAATAGCTAGCAATTAACAGGGGTTTCCTGAATTTACCTGTAGATGTCCACACATTACTCAGCATGTAGGGTAATACATGTACTAAGTACTTAAATGCTATAGAATAGTATTTGGCTCACAGTAAGGGCTCATTATAAATTATTCTATGGGCATGTTAGTGTTACATCTGTATATGATTTAACTTTATATCATGTTAGCTATTAAATAGAAACAAATTCTGTTCTATTTGTTATAAATGAAAGCAGCTGATTGTCAAGCTGAACTTTTGACTTTGATACTGTTCATTTCAATAGTTAATGTGTAGTTGATAACCATTAAGTGCTGAAAGGTCAATGATTTTCAGCACTGAATGTTAATTTTGACATCATCTTTCTGGGGAAAGGAAGAAATGTGACATGAATAATTGAGGTAGAACTGAAAATAATGTTTCTAGGAAACTGATACCTGTCATATTTATATTCTAGTATTAACTGCTAACTTTACTTTCTTCTTTATCTTAGATTCCCTGCTGATTATATTAATGGGATTTATTGTAAAACAAAAAATTTACGTGTCTTTCTGGCAAGGGGTCATGATATAAGGCTTGTAGATTGCAGGTTGAGTGAATGTGGTAGACAGCTTCTGCCACGGCTCTCCATGGTTCCTACTTCTTGGTATTCTCCCTGAGCATGTGCTGAACCGAGTGAACTTCTTCTAATGAACACAAAATAGCAAAAGCGACGGATGTAATTTCTGTGTTTGGGTCACTAGCTTTTCTTTTCTTGCTTTCCCTCTTGCCTTCTTGCTTGCTGCCATGTTTTGAGTTTCTCAATGGAGAGGTTCATGTGGCCAGGAACTGAGCTGCCCTCCAGCCATGAGAAGCTGAGGCCAGAGTCCAACAATGTGATAAGCTCTGAGTCCTCCAAACAGCCATATGCATGAGTTGGAAATAGACTTTTCCTACTTGAACCCTGAGATAACTAAAGGCTTGAAAGATGCTCACAGCTGTAGGAATTAAGCTGTGCCTGGATGCATGAGCAGAGAAACTGAGATAATGTTTTAAGCCACAAACTTTTTTTAAAAAATTCTTTTATTGGTACATTTTAGGTATACAATACATTTACATTTATCATTGGGTGCTTGTCCTTGTACATGATGTATCTTAGTTTTTATTTTTTCCCCCATTACCTGTGTGCCCTTCACCCCCTCCACCCTTCCCTATTTACATAGATTTCGTTTGCATTTTTTTCTTTTCTCATAATTTTTCCTTTCCCTTCTTCCCTTTCCCCTTCCTTTCCCACCACCCGTACACCTTTGGACCTTTTCCTATTTCAAATGATCAATTATTCATTTTAATCTTTATTTTTTACTTTCAGTTTCTCACACTAGAGTGTGGAGAGCGGTGTTAGCCATGGAGGATCCATGTTTAATCTTACCCTCCATGATATAGAGCAAGGAGACTATGTTATGAGGAACCACGTCCTTGCCGAATTAGATTGCCCTGGAACGTGATGAACGTTCTGTAAGCCCGAGAAACAAGGAAGCCCATGAGGGTGGGGAATTCCCAAAGAACTGGTAAACAACGACGCAGGTGTTTTGGATAAAGGTCATGGTTAATGACCTAACTCACTGAGTGTATAAAAGAGAGGTGAAAATAAACTTGCTTGCTCGGCCTTGGGAGCCCTCCGGACTCTATCTCTGCGTCTTTCTTTAGGCTCGGTCTTTGTGGGCCCTCCCGTCTCTCTGTTTCTTCTTTCTCAATCCTCACGTCCCCACTCAGGTCTTGTTCGACAGGTTGCGGCCGGACCGCGACACTAGAGAAACTATTTGGTATTTACACACGTGTGTCCTATTTATTTCTCTCAAGAGTATGGTCTCAATATGCATCCATTTAGCTATAAATGTCTCTAGTTTCTCATTCTTTATGGCTGAGTAGTACTCCATTTTATTAAAAAAACACATCTTCTTTATCCAGTTTCCAGTTGATGGGCACTTGGGCTGTTTCCAAGCTTTAGCTATTACAAACTGTGCCGCTATAAATATGGGTGCACATGTATCACTGTGGTATGATTCTTTTAATTCTTTAGGGAAGATACCTAGCAGGGGAATAGTGAGGTCAAATGGGACCTCTAGCCCTAGTTCTTTGAGGTATACTGATTTCCAAAGTGGTTGCACCAGTCTGCACTCCCACCAACAATGGAGAAGGGTTCCTTTCTCTCCACACCCCTGCCAGGATTTATTATTGGTTGATTTCTTGACAGCAGCCATTCTTTGTGGGGTGAGGTGGAATCTGTGTTGTTTTCATCTGCATCTTTCGAATGACCAGTGATGTTGAACATTTTTCCATATATTTGTTTGCTGCTTTTACTTCTTTGTCTAAGAAATGTCAAGCCACAAACATTTTGAAGTGATTTGTTACACAGCAATGGATAGCCAATATACTAGATAAATTAAAGAATCCAATACTTATTTTATGCGTTTGGTTCTTGGAGACAGACTACTTGGTCAACTAATCATTTGAAATATTATATAAAATCTCTAGAGAGTTAAAAGTAGTTATAAAATGTTTTGAACAAATACTATTTTCTTAATTGTCCATTCCCTCCATCCCCAACTCCACACCCAGACTGACCTTTTTATGTGCTTTACTCATATAGAACTATGATATTAGAATAGTTCTTCATGCTTAATTACTCATTAGCCAAATGACAAAAATAAAATAATGACAAAAATGCTTTGCATCTCATAGCGCCCGGCTACGTCACATGAAGGAACATGAAACATAGCATATGTTTATAATGCAATAATTATCCATGGAAGAAATTACCGCCCATGGGGTGTTCTCAGCAAAGAGCTTCTTTGTGTGACCGGCTCGGATTACACCACTCAGGTTGTGTTACATCATACAAGGAGGATGGGGGCTAGCACTGTCAAGTGCAATGTGCCAGTGGATTGCCACAGAATTTTCTATGAACTCACATGATATTAGTTTTCACAGCTTCTCCTTATTCTAAGCATGCATTAGTACTTCAGAAAGAATTTGTTGGGCCAGGGATTTATCTCAGTGGCACTGTGGCTGCCTCCAAAGTGCAAGGTCCTGAGTTTGATCCCTGGCACCAAAAGCAAAAAAAAAAAAAAAGAAGAAGCGAGCAGGTAGAGCTGGTAGAATTGTAGAGCTGCTGTATATGTGCACCATTAGGAGTTTATCATCTTCTTACATCTGAAGGTTAATTGTCCATGTGAGTAAGATGTAAGGAAAGCAAGGTTGAAGTTTATTGAGATGATTCACTTTGCTAGAGAAGTAAATGAAATTTAGAGGTATGTGTGATTCAGCTTTACTCTGGATCTAACATAACAGTTTTGTGAAAATTTGGGAGCTCTGGCTTCAAGTTATTTTTTATAGTGTTGCAGTTTTCATCTATTGTAGCTGGTTCTAAATGGTTTAGCTATTGGCTAAAGGGCAGTTTTGGGTGGCCCAGATCCTTTCATTTCTGTAGCTAGGACATTCTGATTAAGCATTTCAACCAGAAGCAGAAGGTAAGCGCAGGTCATTTTTGGCATTGGTTTTCTGGCTTGTTGATAAAGAGGTTTAGTTAGATGTTATGGAAAGCTTCAGCTAATTTCAATGATCCATATAAATCTGGGTTCTTTGGATTAAGGATTAAAGTGTTGATTGGTTTAAATATCAACTCCTGCTAGATCATTATGATGCTGGTTAAGACACAACAGAAGTTATTATTTTTTTTACCCAGGAAGATTGGAATTGACTGTAATGATAACTGGTTTGTAGTTCTATAGTTTCATATTATAAATATTCTTAACATTGTTGTATGGGCAATTGGACAAACATAGCCTATTAAACCGAGACAGTCAAATTTACTTACTTTCTGGGAGTGTGCTGGTTTCTTTGGAGAGAAATGGATCTTGATTATCTGTTATTTGCTCAAATTACTTGTAATCAGTCAGGTGTGGCAAGGTATTCAGTACCCAGACACATGCAAACCTGACAAAATCCGCTTTTCCTACAGAGGTTTCCGATGGTAGATGCTTTCAGGCACCTTCAAGAAACTGCTTTCCAGTGTTACATGAAAGAGGAAGCATGTGCTCTAAGGAATTTGACATTGGTGGAAGAGGAGAATGGACATCATCTTTAATTTTAGGCTTAATTCTCTACTTTAAAATCACAAGTAGTAGTTGAAATATACACTTGCTATTTTTATACCTCAATGCACTTGCTCTTGCTGTTTCTTTTTGAAATTTCTCAACTGTTTACTTTTCATTCCAGAAACACCACAGGTGTCCCGAGGAAGGTGATTTGGAGTACCAGATCTTTTTCAACTCCACCCAAGTTCACTGCCTCTGTTAAGTATGGGCTTTCTACAATTTCTCTTGAAATAGTTGGTAATAATATTTTGCTGGAAACTTCCAAAAATAAAAAAGGCACAAGTTTGAATTTTACAGATCTTCCAGGGGTTTGGTGGTGTAATAGCCTTATTTTCAAATGAAAAAACCATAAATACATTGTTTGAGATTTTGAGAAAGCACCTTTCTTGAATCAGACCTTAGTTAATGGAAATTTTGATTGATTGATTGAGAGAGAGCTGGAGCAAGAGAGCAGTAGTGTAATTGGTAACCAGTTATGTAATTGTACTTGAAACCATTTGTCTTGGTTATTATTTACCGTTATGTTAAAAAAAACCTATCCACATTCTTAGTGATTCATAGTTCGGTGAGTGATTTAACTTAGCTAGATAGTTCTCATTTGGGTGTCTTCCATACGTTTGTTTTCAGATGATTATTGGTGCTAGAGTCATTTGAAAGCTTAATTGGCTTGATATCTAAAGTGGCTTTTCCACTTACCTGTCTAGCACCTCTCCTGGGATGGCTGGAAATTGAGTGCTGACTGCCTGCCTGTTCATTGCCCCCTATCTTCCCTTCTCTTTTCTTACCCTTCCTGGCTTGGAATTGGTTCATGAAATGGGAGTCTTAAGGTAACTGGATGTACTGCATAGCGCCCGCCTTCCCCGGCAGAGTGTAAATGTTCCAGTAGACCCAGGTGGAAGGTGCAAGGCTTCTCATGACCTAGGCTTAAAAGTCACAGAGTATCTTTCTGCTCCAGTCTATTAGTAAAACATGAGCCACAGAGCAGCTCAGATTCAAAGTGAGGAAGTTATTATTCTAGAATAGTTAGTATTCTAGAAATTGCCTATTTTGAAATATGGTAGTCTTCCATTATGTAGAAGATCATTCAACAAATTCCATAGCCTTTCATAATTTCTTAAATAGTAAATGTATTTTAAACAATATGGTAAGCATAATAATAGCCCTAAGGTTGTTCATGTCCTAATCCAGTGTTGGTGAACCTATGGCATGCGTGCCGCTGATGGCTGTTATCATTGAAAGCTCTGAAAGGTTCACCAGAAAATCTTTAAAATCTCTGAATCTGCTTGGTTACACAGCAAAGAGGAATTAAGGTTGCAGGAAGAATTAAGGCTGACTTAGGCCAGTGATGGTAAACCATAGCTTTCAATGATAACAAACAGCTTGCTGCTTCACGTGTGCAACAGGTTTGGCACCACTGACTAAGCTGTCTGCATGGGCCCAGTTTAATCATAGGGGTCTTTTTTTTTTTGGTACCTGCAATCAAACTTAGATCCTTGTGTTTGTGAGGCAGGCAGTGGAACCACTGAGCTAAATCCCTGTCCCTAATCACACGGGTCTTTAAAAGTAGAAAAGAGAGAGGCAGAAGAGAATGGTCTGAGGAGATGGTCAATGAAAATAGAGTGATTAGGTGGAGAAGGACTTAACTCTCCTTTGCTTGCTTTGAAGATAAAAAGGCTCATGTGCCAAGGCATTCAAGTCTCTAGACTATGAATAAGGTAAGGAAGTGGATCTTATCAGAGTTTATACAAAGGAAAAGTTTGAATTTTATCCTCATGAGACCCACGTCAGACTTCCAAACTACAAAATTATAGGAGAATAAAATGTGTTGTTTTAAGCCTCCAAAATTATGGTAATTTGTAATAGGAGCAATAGAAAACTAACAAAAAAAAGCATACACTTGACGGTGAATAAAAAGCGTGCAAAGGTCCCATGCACGTTATGAAAATATTTGCTCTGAACAGCTTAGAAAACAACTACACTGTCACACATCCTTAATTATAATCTAAGTGATACATGATAGAAGATTTTTATATTGTGGACAATGCTCTTTTTTGCTAAAAGGACATTTGGAGGTCAAGGCAATTTAAGAAAATAAGGTACCTAATATATGATGACTCCAGACAATAATTCCCAGATTCTGTGTTTTATAGCCTTTTCTCTACTTCAAACATTTGGTGTTGGGCAGGTTAAATATGTCAGGTAAAAGAAATAAAAATTCTTTGTGGAAAATTCTTTATTCTTTTAAGAAAAATAAATTAATGGCAGGTTTTCTTAATTTGGATAAATTAAGATGCAATTTCAAAAGAAGACTAAAAAAAGTGTATGTAGAAAACTGTACTGCCTTTCATCATTTTAAAGGGAGATAGAAAACATGTGAGAAAGATTGTCCTGAGATATTTGCAGAGTCTGTAAAGGATATGACTGGATGGATTAGGAAAGTGATTTTTGATGTTTTGTGAGAAATTGGCTGTAATCTCATGGATCCACATTTTTGGTTCTTCTTCCTTTTTGGTACTGGGGATTGAACTCAGGGCCTCATGAATGTTTGGCAAAAGCTCTACCACTGAGCCCCTCCCCAGTCCCAAAATTTTTATGTGTATTAAATTTTATGGAAAGTTATTATCCCCAAATAATATTTATGACATAACAAATAGAAAATCAATTTGTTAAAAATTTCATCTATAATTCTACTATTCAAAAATTGATCTCTAATAATTTGATTATTTACCATATACTTTTCACATACACACATAATTTTTATAGCAAAATATTATCATACTTACGTTATTTCACCCTGATTTTAACTTGCTTTGTAATTTAACAATATTTTGTTAACATTTTATTTCAACAGATATGTCATATTATTCTTGGTGGCCACAAGACTTTTTCACTATATAGAAGAACCACAACTTTTCCAATCACTTGGCATTTTTAGCCATTTACACTGTGTTGCTAAGCAATTCTAAAATTAATTTTTCTATTTATAATAGTTTTTGAGACTTTATCAAATTCCTTTGTTAGGGCACTGTCCTAAAAATAGAATTTTAGGATTAATGAGTATGTGTATTGAGTATGTTTTGATATACTCTATGTTTATTTTATCAAGTGAGAATTTCTCTTACCTTTAAAAGACATTTTCAGGATCCCTTCTGTTATTTGATCTTTTTATTTTTGGTCATATAAACAGCTCTTATTTCACATGCCAACGTGTGTCTTGAGTGACCACTAGAGGTCATCTCAGAAATTAAATATCCCACCCGAGGCTCAAATTTTTCAGTTTGACCTTCATGTAAATCAAAGAGAAAAATAGTTTTGAGCTATCACTGGCCAACTCTAATATCAGTTACTATTAAAGTCATATCCCTCTCCTTGCTCCATACCACTAAACATAAAAAATGCCTTTCTGTCTGTAGAAGACTTAGCAGCACTTGATTTTTCTTTGTGGTTGAGAGGTAGTTTATGGCCTTTTGTTGGCAACATGTTTCTTTTTCATGCTTTCACTTGTTTTCACATACTATGCTCTTTTGTATTTATTTGAGTTAGTTTATACCAAACAGCAAATCTAAGACATTTTGGGGTCAAAGCACCTAGTGTAAATTATTTTGAGCCTATTTTATTAAGGTGCCAGTGTTTTTGCTATTGAATTTTTCCCACTATAATGATGTAGATTATATATGCATATACTACAGTTTAAGTGATTGATGTTTCATTAATACATTTTCATGTTGATGGCTATGTCATCATTAGTATTCTTAAAGGCTATTGTAATTATACTGTATAACCATTTACTATTGTTCTAAAATGTAAGAATTACTTCTTTCTATGCATCGCCGTTTTATACATAGAAGAGACAAAAGATTGCAAAGCAAAATAAATATAGATGGTCCTCAACTTAGGGTGGAATTACAACCTGATAAATCTGTTGTAAGTTGAAAATACTATAAATTAAAAATGTGTTTAACATACCTCTCCTAACTTACCTCAACACCATAACATACCTCAACACCATAACTTAGCCTAGTCTCTATTTACTGTACATAGAGCACATATATTAGCCTTCATATGGGCAAAATCATTAACAAAAATCCCACTTTATGATAAAGTCTTATAGATCATAATTTATTGACTACGGTACAAAGTGAAACACCAAATGGTTTTATGGATATGCTTCTGTACCATTATAAAACTGAAAAATCACAAATTGAATGTATATAAGTTGGGGACTATCTGTAATTAAAATTTTTTAAAAATTTTGTTCTAAAAATCTCTTATATGAGCTCTCTGGAGGTAGGTTAGAGATGATGAACACCATCTGTGATAGTTCATTTTATGCATCAGTTTGACTGGGGCAACTGATTAAACATTATTTCTGGGTGTGTCTATGTGGGTATTTCTGGAAGAGGTTAGCATTTAAAGCAGGTTACCCTTACTCAAGTGCATGGCCAGTATTCAATCCTTTGAAGACCTGAGTAGAACAAGAAGGTAGAAGTTTGGGTTCATGTTTCCTTCTGCCTGACTGCTTGGGCTGTCAGGCCCAAGGGAAATGGAACGAGGAGGAGAGATCAAATTACCAAGCCAGAAGCCAGAGGAAAATTCAGCTGCAGAGTTGGTCTGCAACTTACCCTTAGTCCTGCACTACGCTTCCAGTTTGCCCAAGTCTGCTATATGCAGATGGCAGATGAAGAGATTTCTCACCTTTTACTCTCATGTGAGTTGGTATAATAAATACCTGTCGAATTTGTATCTCTTATTGGTTCTGTTTCTTTAGGGAGCCCTATACACCATATCTAAATATGTACTCAACAGAGTATCACTAGTTTGCATTCTGCACATTGAAGTAATTACCCATATATCAAGGAAGTTGTCCTGCGGATCAAAGCAGCAGGAGACTTCCTGTTTTCTTCTGTGTCAAAATTAATTTATTTGAATTTTACGTGTATTATAAATTGTATATAATTTCATGGTAGTTACATTTTAATTTTACACACAGATATGTGCACTTTACTTTTTTAAGATTAAGTGTTCATCACAGTTTGAGGTAAGCTAAGTATTTTATCCTTTTAGAGGGCACCCTATTGAAAAGATTCTTTCAGGACCCTTTTACATACGGACTGTGCTATGGATCAGATGTTGTTTGTCCACCTAAGGCTCACATGCTGGGCGCACGGTCCTCAACATGGTGATGTGGGAGCTGAGGGAGCCCTGAAGAGATGGGCTAAAGGAAGCACCTCAGGTCCATGAGGGTGCTGCCCTCAGAATGGAAGGCCGGCCTCCTGGAGTGAGCGCTCTCTGCCACTGGGAGCTATGAGGAGAGCCTGGGCCTCACCCCGGATCTTCCCCTGGCTTCCTGTTTGGGGATTTGCTCTCTCCTCCCTCCATTCCATCTGCCAGGTGGTGACCTGACCTGCGGGATGGGGCCCCAGGGTATTTTTTTTTAAATTGAATTCATGTTTAATAATTACAGGCCCCGTGCCCCCCCTCCCCCTGCCCAGGCAGCAGCAGGGGTGGTGCAGGGGCTGGGGCATATGCCCCCAGCAGCGAGGACGGCAGTCCCAAGAGTGATTTTCAGAAAATAAAAGAGGACCTCAGGGGCAGGGCTTAGTGTCCCCCCTCCCCAAGACACACCAGATTTCAAGACTTTATATATAATGTATCTCTGTGCCCCCGGGGAAGGAGAGGGACACCTGGCAGCATCCTGGAGGGGGCCCAGGCAGCCCCAAGCCATCCTGCCTCTTCAGCCACTTTATTAGCTCAGACTCATCGCACTACAGGCACTTCCGCCGCCGCCGCCACCGCCCCCTGCAGTCCAGGCGGCTGGCCGGGCCATTGGCGTCCATGGGGCTCACGTCCCCAGCCCCACCCTCCCTCCGTTGTGGTCAGACACCTCCTCCTCAGCCTCCCGGAGCCAGTTGAAGAAGGCTGTGACAGATTTAAGGGCCACGCCCTTGCCCAGCTGCTCAGCGGGGTCCTTGCTGCTCCCCCAGCTGTAGACTGCTTCCTCCTTCACCACGTCCTCATCACGCAGCGCATGAAGAACATCCGAAGCAGGCTGGGGGGCTGCTCCAAGGTCACCACAAGGGCCTGGAGGGCGTAGAGCGCTGGTGGCTCCTTCTGTTCATCACACAGGTACTGCTGTGGCAGTCGTGCTCGCGCTTTCAGCACGGCAACGTCCACTGGGAGAGGAGCCCCAAAGATAACTGCAGAATAGCGGACAGCTGTCACGAGGGCTCGAACTAATGTACTGGGTGCTGTCTGCTGCTCACTCACATTGGCCTGTTCAGCAGCGAATGCATCACCATTTTGGCCGTCAGGAAGAAACTCCTTCCAGCTGAGCTCAGCCTCTCGCCAGAGCATCCCCACCTTTTTGGGACCCATGCTTTTGCATAGGAGGTCCAGGATCTCCAATAAGAGGGAAGTAGCTTTGCCCAAAGGTCTCAGAGGCTTTGTAATCTCCCTGAATAGTTCTCCCATGGGCACCCTACCTTCCTGCAGAATGGGTGTTACCAGTTCTGCCAGATAAAGCCACACATGGGGGATGTCAATCTCCATGTCCTCCGCCACTTCCAGGGTTTCGTACAGCCCTCGGAGTACTGGGCGGTGGAGAGGTGCCCGGCACACAGCAGCCTGTGGGGCAGCTTCCCCACGTGCTCTCGAGCGATGGTGCTGCGCTCCAGCGTGGACTCGACGCCGTGCCGCGCAAAGATGAAGAGCAGGGAGGGCGAGGCCAGCTCCTGTACACACTGCACTGCTTCCTTCATGTAGTGGAGATGGAGATGCTCCTCAATGATGGCCCTGGACTTCTTCTCCAGCTCCTCCTCAGAGAGCGCAGCCTTCAGGGGGCTCACTGGGGGGAGGGTGGCTTTCCGCTTCACAGTGTCCTGGCCCGGTCGCGATCTTCCCTGAGGCTCGAGGCCTTACGCAATCCCTCAGGCTGGGAAGGCCGCTTTCTACTCCGCTCTTCCACTTCTTTGCTGAAGCTTCGCTTGGTGCCAGGTGTCCGTGCACGATCTGATCGGTCCCCACGGTCGCCACCCAGTTGGCTCCGCCCTACTCGGTCTCCCCGGTCCCCAGCTTTCTCACTTCGTTTCTGGCTCAAGCTACTCCTCTGCACCACAGGTCTGTTATCTGTGCTCTCCGTAGGTACTGCCTATTGAAGAGCTGAGAAGCGATTCAAGGTACTGGTAGCTGGAAGAGCAGGTTCTGATGCTGCATTGGAGAGCTTGGCTCCTGAGCCCCCACTGCTACCTTTGCCCCAGCTCAGTCGCCCTCCTGGTGCAAAGAGCTGATTGTTGGAATTAGTGGAGCCAGGCTTTGTGATCTTGGTGAGTCGTGAGGTGTCAATGGGGCGGCTGCCTTTGCTGATGGGGACTGTGTTCCAGCCGCCGTCGTCCACAAGTGGGAGGCCACGACTAATGGGTGGGCCTGGAGGGCCTCCCGGATGCTTGTCGCTGGCCTTGGCCATGAGCTGCTGCACTTTGATATGTTCGCAATGCTCCTCCATCTCGGCCTCCTTGTGGATCTGATCAATGGTCTTGGGACCCTGATCTCCGAGGCGTGGTACCCAACTGCTCTGTCGCAGATCCAGCACAGCCTGCAGCATAAAGTGGATGCGAGATGACATTTCCTTTTCTTTAATGATTTTTTTCTACCTGGTTGAAATATGGATCCATTCGTGGCTTGGCTTTTGCAAAGTCCAGGTCTTTGCCAATGGTGGTGAGCAGGCGGCAGAGGCATTCCAGGGACTCCTCGTCGTGGTTCCTTAGTAGTTTGACCACGCAGTCATGCATAATCGCCTCGGTTAACATCTTGAGCTTGAACAATTCGCCAATAAACTTGATGTTCCCTAAAGAGCGCCGGCGGGCCGTGTCCTGAGCCTCTTCTAACTCCTCCTTCAGGAGGCCCCGCTCCTCTGCCGTAGCAGCTTCATCCATTTCTTTTTGCTTTTTCTCAAAAACTTCATCATCATCTTTGTCTTTCTCAAATTCCTTCTGACATTGATTCAACAACAGTTTTCGGAAGTTCACAGTCACCGTTGGCTTTTCTGTAGTGGGCACTTTCAGCGCCATGAGGCAGCGGCACATGTTGGCGTAGGCCACAGACAAGTTGGGCTCTGAAATGGCCTTCTCGAAGATGAGGTCAATGACTCCTTTCAGGCATTCCTCAGTGTCAGTGGCCAGCTGTGTCACTTGCTTCATCAGCTGCTGGAACATCTGGGGTGTGAGCTTATTCAGGATGGAGTGCACCCTCCGGAGTAGGTCCTGGGTCTTGGTGCCATCAGCATCCTCTTCTCCTCATTCCTTATCAGCCGCTGTCCACTTGCTGCTGGGTTTCCAGGCCTTCTCTGCTTTATTCAGTTTTATATCTTCAGTCATTAACACTGTGGCAATGATCTTGTGTGGTTCTTTTCGGCGGCCCTGCTGAGAGTGCCTGGGTCCCAAGCCAGCCTGCGGCCCTCAGGGCAGCTCCTCACCTGGCCCACCCCTTGGGGGCCCACGAATGCTAAGGGCTGGTCGGCCAAGGTTGGCAAAGGGTGGAGTGAAGTCTGGAGCACAGTTTATGCCGGGTCGTCTTGAGGGATCCAGCGTCCACAGTGGTGTCTTACAGGCCTTGTCCGGCACCACGTCAGTGTTATGGGGCAACCCTTCTGGCTTCTGCATACTGGCAAAGATGAACTGAAAGCCAAGCAGGAACTCTCGGTCGTAACGCTTTTTCTCCTCCAGGTTTAGTGGCTTCCACTGATCTGACTTATAGTCGTACTTCTGTTCCCCAGGCTGAATGTTCTCAGCATTCTGGATTTTGTCCTCTTTGGAGTCCCAGGTCTCCTCTGCTTCCTCGGGCTGTGGGGTCATGCTGGTGCCCTCAGACTCTGCGCCTGGGTTGTTGCCTACGGGAGGCTGATTCTCCACCTCTGGTACTGCTGGGTTTGCCTTTTTGAAGGCATCTAGGAGGTCTCCCACAGCCTCCTTCTTATTTAGCTCCTTAATTTTCCATCTCCTCTTTGGCACAGATACTGCCACTTGGGTGGCTGCTGCCACCTCCAAAGCGGGGAGGGACAAGTGGGCTGGGACAGGCGTGCTCTCTGAAGAGAGATCCTCTCCACCCTTCTCATTCTCAGCTTCGGCTTCTCTTCCTTCTTCCTCTTCCTCCTCCTCTTCCTCCTCTTCTTCCATTTCCTCCTCCTGAGGAGGAGAAGCAGCTGGAGGAGTCGCAGGTGGAGTGGCAGAGAGGATGGCGGAGGAAGCCACTGATACAGTAACCTCTTTAGCCTGCTCCTCTGGCTCACTGACTGGGATCAAGGCCACAGCTGGTGGCGAGGGGGGTCCGTTGAGCAGTTCCTCTGGTTGGGCAATTGGAGCAACGGGCTTCGGGGATTCTGAAGGGCAAGCCACAGGCAGAACAGGGGCAACCTCTGGGCTTGACTCCACCTCTGGCCCCAGTTCCTCAGATGGCACTATGCTGTTAGCCTCGGGAACTTCTACCTTGTGAGATTCCAGGGGGCCAGGAATCTGGAGCACACTGGAAGAGAACTCAGATTCTGGAATTGGTTTGCTAAGTGTCACTTCTACTTCCAGTATGGGTTCGTCAAGAGAAGTGGGTTCTGGAGAGAGGCAGTATGGCTCCTCAGTTTCATGGGAGATGGGAGTTGATTCTTCTACAGACTTTTGTATCATCCCCGTTGGCATAGTGTCCCCAGGAAGAGAGAGGACTCCAAGGTTAGGTTCAGACCCTGGTTCCAAGATTGGGAGTGGTGATGGGGTTGGAGACGGTGATGAAGGCTGGGCCTCTGAAGGGCTGTGCTCTGGGCCAGGCAGTCCTGGCCGGCTCCCAACGAGCGCTCCCTGAGCCCGGCCACCTGGCCGGACAAGGACAGCAACCTGGGGCATCTCCCCTTTAGCTTGAGGCTCCAGACCGCCTCCCGTCTGGGGAGGGGTGGGTGTGGAGGCAGTTAGGGCCCCAGACGTGATCTCCTCCATGATATCTTTCTCTCCTTGGTTCAGATCTCGAATTCGGATAGTTTTATATTCCCTCTTAGGTGCAATCTGGGGTCGCTGGTTCATCAAAACCAGGGCGGGGACCACGCCAGCAGGAAACTGCTGCACATCTTGGGCTGGGTAGTAGGCACCAGTGCAGGTCCCAAACTCAGTAGGGCTTGCACCCGGATAGAAGCTTGGGGCTCCTGGCTGCACAGGGTACTGCTGTGTCGGGACAACATATGTGGAACGCCCCTGTCCAGGGATGTAGTAGGACCCCTGGGAGGCTGAGTAGGAGATCTGGGAAGGGATCATCATTACTCGGGATCCAGCAGAGTAGACATGGGCAGCTGGGCCAGGGCGGGCAGGGGCTGCACTCTGCACCCGGGAGGCTGCACTGCTGGGAGGCTGGGCCCAGGTAAGGTAGAAGTGCTGGCGGGGCTGGGAAAGCGTGTTCATTTGTGTCGCTTGTGGCGTACTGAACACCACCCGTGCAGTCTGCCCCAGGGGAAACGCTGGCTGAGGGGGGAGACCAGAGTTCAGAAAGAGGGGAAGGCCAGGTGGGGCTGAAAACCAAGCTGCGGGAGTCCAGGGCATGGGGTGGGTAGGGGGCCTGTGGGCTGTGGAGCTTTGTTCATTTCACTTGGTGCCACATCAGGGTCCCCCCAGCACCCCCTCTGTTACGAATAAGTGCACAGTGCGGCCTACAGGTTCTGGGCATCCGAGGGCCTTCAGTCTCCTTCAGTCCGCGCGGCTGAGCCCCAGGCAGCCCCACAGACGTAGTCCACAACCATTTCCGGCTCCCTGCACCAATAGCGCTCGGCGGCCACCGCTTCTCCGCAGGAGCAGCCGGCGCCCCCGTGTGACCGGCGCAAGGGGCGGAGCCGCGCCGGGCGCCTCTGAGCCACCCCAGGGTATTTTAAAAGAGCCTGCGCCGTACCTTTTGGACTTTCAGTCTCCAAAACTGTGAGTTAATTAAAGTTTTATTCTTTAAGTTAATCTCCCTCAAGTATTTCACTATAGCAATGAGAAAGTAAATAGATACTCTTTAAAAAACACACAATAAAATCTCATTTTGCTAGGATCATTCAGCTGTCTCTCTTCTTAATTCTCTACCATTCTATTCTCCCCAAATAAGAAAAATCACACAATTTCACTTGGTAGGCCTCTTAGAAGACTTTTCATCATGGAAAGATGCCTTCAGTTTGGGAAGATACAGAGATGGAAATAACATTTGATTTCAGAGTGCCCTGATAACTGCCAAACTAAATCGGATGTTCATTGTAAAAAACTCCTGTTTTTCAAACATAATCTTTTTTCTTACCTATGATCTTGTACTCACAGTGATATAAACATTGTGAATGTTCTTCATTCTTGTCATACATTGTGTTACTCTTAGGATCCTTTTAGACTGTTACAAATCCAACACACACACACACAAAGAGCTTTTGTTTCTGTGTGTTATATCCTATATCCCTAACCATATGTAGCATATTCAAACTTAAAGCTGGGAAATTAAAAAAATATGTACAGCTATTTCTTAACTTGTGACTTTTCAACATTATAATGGTACAAAAGTGATACACATTCAGTAGAATCTATGCTTCAGATTTTGAGTTTTAATTTTTCCTGGGCTGATGATACACAGTATGATACCTTCTCAAGATTTTGGGCAGCCTGGGGATGGTGGGACATGCCTGTAATTTGGGTATTCTGGGAGGCTGAGGCAGGAGGATTGTAAGTTTGACCCTAGCCTGAGTAACTTAGCACTTAGTGAGATCTTATATCAAAACACACAAATAAACAAATAGACAAACAAAGGGCTGGGGATGTGGCCCAGTGAGAAGGTCCTGGGTTCAATCCCTAGTTTGTGGAGAGGAGAGGATGCTGGACATTGGCAGTGAGTGCAATTTCTGGCCAGCAGCACAATCATGAGGGTAAGCAACCAATACAGTGTACCATGTTACTAAGCTGTGGAGTTTGGTGGATTAGGTATGTTAAACGCAATTTTGACTTACAATATTTTCAACTGACAAGGAGTTTTTTTCAGGATTCAACTTCATCATAAGTTGAGGAGCATCTGTATTGACAGTTCATTTAAAAACACATTAACATAAATCACATTTTAACTAAAAAAATTTAGAAGAGTGGCCTTGTTTCATATTTTTTGCACATTTCGTTAAAGTCTGCCTTAATAGAAGACAGCTGAATTCTTGTATCTGTTCTGCATTCAGTTTGTGTAGCCTCTGGAAAACTTCGCTGTATGCTCAGGAGAATTAAAAAGGCAAACGGCGTCTTTGTATTATTACGAAATAGCTTTAAACTCATTGACTCCTTGAAAAGGTCTCGAGACCCCCAGGAGTTCTCTGGTCAAACTTTGTGAACCATGTGATAGATTATGAAAATATGGCCGCTGGCATCCACCTTTACTGTCAAATGAAAGCACTTATGGGAACTGTTACTGCAGAGAGGTATTGTAGTATTAAATCTTAGGATTGGAAAAGCAGATGTCATTCAAGTGCATTTTTTAAAATTTTGAGAGAGTTAAACTTTGAAATCTTTGTTTTGTCATCTAACAATGGTTATAATAATGTTTACTTTTTGGGTTTTTTTAAAGGATTGGCATCATTGTTTGGCTACTGAGAGTATTTGATGGCTTTAGTTATTATTATTATTTCTGAGAACCTGGTGGACACTGAGTTAAGTGATAAAGATCCCTTTCTGGCCCTCCAAAGTGGAGGACTTAGTCCCATATCGTGGTAAGTTCAGAAAACAAATAAAAGATTCTGTGGCATCTGTGTGTCGAATTACTGCTAAGTGCTCTACTAGTGTTATCATTGGGCTATCATGAAGAAACTGAGGACCAAAAGGGGTTTAGTAACCTTGGTAACACTGATGTGAAGAGGAAGATGGGATGGAAACCTACACTGCCCTTCTCCAGGATCCATGGTCTTAAAGCAGTGCCCGTAGTAGGCTTCTGGGTCATATTGTCAGACTGCAAATTATGGAATTTGTATTTAGTTTGAATTTGGCCATTTTCGAGTGATTTTACATTACAGAAAATATGATTAAAAACATACATCCATTGTTAGATTAACCGTGGAAACATTGCTTCAAAATAAAGGGTAGCTCATGTGGATTTTGTCAGTTGTTCATTTGTAGTCTATCACTATTTCCTGTACTCATCAGTATTATCCTGTTAACTTTAACTGCGTTTGCTTTCCTCTGTATCTGGTTTGACTTCTCATAATTTCATGTTACTACTTGTATAGATGTCTTCTTATAATGTTCTCTTTCTAGTTTCTCACTCTCCATTGTATAAGGAATAACTTTCAGCATCATTATTAGCCAACTGAAAAGCGTTTCAACATTTTTAAATCAAGAGAACTTCTTTCATCTGTTGGATTTCATGAATGAAATACTTCAAACCTGCTTTTTCTTAATCTACTTTAAGGAATTTTTAACTGGCCTGGACCATCTTATTGTATGAGTAATTTCAATTGCTTTGGCAAATGACCTCGGACTAATAGTTTTCATTTTCATTTGTTCCAACAAATATTTGACACAAAATTATATTTTTATATTTATAAAGGAATGAAATGGCTAAATCAAAAGTGGGTGTGGATGGATAAATTAATCTTTTCTGATGATTTATTTTCCTTTTACTAGAGCAGAACCGTCTATGTAAAGCTGGACTGCTGATACTTGTTGTTTTTCTTGGAAAAAACTATGTGGCACAATTTAGGTGATATGTGCAGCTTAATTTGTGTTAATAAGGGTCAGCATTACCATCTGGACTATGAAATAAGGCCATCTCTTGAGGAAAAACAATTATTGAAAAATCTCAACTAATTATAAAACTTTCCCTGTATCAGCGTTTGTTTAGTTATGGTAGTTAAGGAATCTTCATTCCTTGAAAATCACTTTTAAAATATTTCCTAAAGTTAGTGCAAATGCTATGAAGTCACATGGTTTCAGCAGTTTGAAGGAGGCTTTGAATGAAGTGTGAAATGTTAGAGATTGATCATAGTTCCTGTTTATGCTGGCTCTCATTACTTAAAAAAAAATTCTGGCTCTCTTTGCTACCACTTTGCTAAGCATTTTGTTTTTAATCTCTTTTTAACCATGAACTAACTGTGTGAGTCTCCTCTGTGGGGGTTCTCATTGATCAAAGTCCTCAACATCCTTCTTCCTCTACTACTAATTCTCTCTAAAACGGAGAAGCCCCTACCAGCTGTGTTTATGAGGTTTCTGGGTCTTTTCTTGTATTTTTCCATTTCTTTCTTCTGTACCCTTTTGTCTCTTCCTTCCAACCTGTCGTGTCTGTTCTCTATAAGAAAGCAGACTCTTCCTGTGTTTAAGTTAAAACCCCAAGCATATTACAAGGTCATTTATAAAAAATTGTAATTGGAGGTCATTTTTTGCTGTTTTAAACAATAATTCTTCTGTTGTCTCTCAAATTAATTAGGTAACATAAAATTTTATATATCAGCCTCCATAATTATATATATCATCTCATACTTGTAGAGATTGTTAAATCCAGCATGTTTTAAAACAATTTCTAACATAGTGATTTTGAATATAACACATTTAAATATTCAGAAGCATTTAAAAACACTCCTGCTGATGATTTGGTTCATGTATAGGGGATTGGTTTTAATGATAAGAAATAGAACGCTGGCTTCAGTAGGCTGTGCACATGAGCAGTATTATTTGATATCCTGAAAAAAATTGCTCATTTTACACCTAGGACAATATCTAAGGATTTTAAAGATCTATTTTCCCAGAGAAAGCAAGGAGAATTGCTTTTAAAAGAGCCACATTGAAGGCAGGGCTTTAGGATTTCTCCATTGAAATCCAGAGGGAGAAGAGGATGCTATGTACAGTCCTCTAAAATGAACAACTCAGTTAAGAAGACTGTATACAAGATTAACATAGTCTCTCATGGATGATGGGCAGTGTCTTTAGTGATTACAATTTCAACTCATTTATTCTGTCAAACTAATGCAATTTAGTATGGTGAGGTAGTATACAACATTTTTCTTTAAGGTGGCTCCTGAACTTGTTCTAATGCTTGAGATGTATAGAAGAAGAGAAATGTCATATAAAGATTGTATGGATCAATGAACAAATACAAGCTGTATGTTTTTTCCTAAAATATCAATTCACAACTCTTTTGATATATGAGGATATTCCAAAGGTGCCACTTTATTTGTCTCCCATCCAAACTGCATTTAAGGCATTCTAGAAGGACATGATGACTCTCTTTCTGGAAAAAATTGATTTTTATTGGTTACTGATCAACTGTTTTTCAATCATCAATTATCAAGTAAGCATCTGATATGTACCAGGCCTTGTTCTAGCGCTATAAGGCAGAATAGCAAATAACAGTCAATATCCCTTCCATTTTTTGGCTTACTGAGAGGAGTGTGTTTACATGATGGGAGGAAGACAGCAGATGGAGGTAATTCTAGTTAGTAATATATGCTACACTGAAAATAAACATGATAATGTATCAAAGAGTGACTGTCGAGACCACTTTTAATTGAGAGGTGAGGGAAGGTCTGTTTCTGCTAATTTGAAATGTAAGACCTGTCTAGCGATAGTATTGGCCTGCATGGATGTCGGGCTTGAGGTTTCCCAGCCAAGACAGTAGTGTGTGCAAGCAGACAGATCAACAGACAGCTTGCTGTGTTCACGTAACAGACCGTGTGGACAGTGAGCAAGTGTGCAGAAAGACTGTACAATCATTAAGTTCACAGCTTCCTGAACCTTGTACAGGGGCTGCTGCTCTATGAAGGCAACCACGTTTCTGATGTCTAGCACTAGAGATAAGTTTGGGTAGATTTTTTTTTTTTAATTAATTTATTTTTTGGTACCAGGGATTGAACTTGGGTCCTTGCGCTTGCGTAGCAGGCGGTGAAACCACTGAGCCAAATCCCCGGCCCTGGATAGTTTTAACATTATATAAATGGAATCATTGTTCTTTGGTGTCTGGCTTTTTAAATTAGTGTTATGTTTCAGAGATTCAACTGTGTTGTTATGCATAGTAGTTGGTCATTTTTGTTCTTGAATGTTATTCACTTTACACCATTTGTTTATTCTCCAGTTGATGAACATTTGAGTTATTGCTAGGTCTTGGTTTCTATAGTGTTGCTGTGAGTGTTCCTGTAGGTAGCTTTTGGCGAATATGTTCACACATTTCTGTTGAAATTAGAATTAACCACTTACCAGTCCAATTATTTGATTATGGGATTACCAAAAATTGCATATTTTTGTTAATTTTATAAGATAACAAAATATAAAAATGATAATTCTGTCAAGTTTATTCAATATGAGAATTGATGGGTTGAAATGAAACCTGCCCAAGTGACGTTCAGGATAGTCAGTACGTAAATAAACGTGATGCATGAGTGATGCTCAGGTAAACTGCTAAGTGCTTAGACAATTTGCAGGTTTATGGGCTTAGCTCTCATCAGAGGTAAGACGAGGCCATGTGAGCTAACTCACAAGAACTGATTCTGCACCTGTCTTCTCAAATTCGTGTTCTGTGACATTATATCAGTAGCTTGAAATTGGCCAGCAGGGGAGTATTTACACCATGAAAGTGGGAAATTGCTACAAATTATCCCTTACTCCTGCTAGAAAATCCATTGTTCAACATGTATGGGCACATTGCTGGCTTTAGTAGTTATTTTCTTATGGTAATCTAAATTAGTTGTACCAATTTATACACTCATAAGTAATATGTAAGAGTTCATATAACCTTACATTCTTATTAACATTTAGCATCTTGGTTTTAATTTTAGTCATTCTGGTAGATATGTAGTAGAATATTGATGTGAGCTTCATTATTATTTGGAAAAGTTTTGGGGTATTCAGATTAACCTAGTACCTGCATTCCTTAACTCAAACTGTACTTTTGAGGGCAGATGTTTTCCAGTGAAGACAGGAGCAGTTGAATGAATAAGATTCGTAACCTGAAATTCATGCTGAGGGAGAAATACTTTTATTCTGCAGAAGTTAGAAAGGTTTCCAAAGCTGGGATGGTTTTATTTCATTTAAAGATATCTGAAAATGTACTTGAAACTTCTACAGTATGTAGTTCTTTTACTTAGAAACGTCTGAATTTATTTTGATATCAATGAAATTTAACAATGTCCATAAATAAAAAAGTTACATTGTATGATGTCAACATAAAAGATGAATTTTTTCTTGACACCCACAGAAGTGGCCCAGAGGGATGACAGATGGTGTGAGCAATAGTAAATTATTAACTCTGTTACCACAGTGATTTCTTTTTGGAGGGGTGAGGACTTTTCAACCTGTATCACAGCTCGAAGCAGCCCACTATCTGCTGACTTGCAGTAATTGCTACAGCCACTCTAGTTTTATCTAAGTTACGTGGTTTTCATACCAAGCCTCTGAGTGTTGATAGCAGAGCTTAAAATAACTCAGGGAATTTGGATTTGAAAAGTTAGAAATTATTTTATACTAACACAACATTTGCCACTGTATTTGAAAATGGCCTATTTACCCAGTTGGACAAGGGACACAGTATGTATTTTGTTACAGTTCCTATTTTTTTCTTAATTGAGCAATGGAAAGTAATTCTGTAAGAGAGACACATTCTGTGAAGCACTGGAGATATTTTCAAGAAGTACTTTGAACTCTCACACTGTTATTAAAAGTAGAAGCAGGGGCTGGGGATTTAGCTCAGTGGCTCCACCACCTGCCTCGCAAGTTCAAGGTCCTGAGTTCGATCCCCGGTATCAAAAAAACCAAAAAACCCCAAACAAACAAAAAGTACAAGCAGCATGATAGAGAAATGAGTATCAAGACCCTAATAGTTTAATAAAAAGATATTGAGGAAGAATATATGAAAATTATGTGTAGTGAATCCGTATCTTGCCTCTTTTTTTGTGACTATCTTTGATATATTTTTTATCCTAAAACAGTTTTTTTAAAATGCTGTAAAATAAAATTAAAGTACTATGATGTCAACAACTCTTTATATTGACTTGTCAGTGAAATCTTTGTAAACACTTAGGAATTTAGGAAAATAACTCTCCTTAGAGATTTAAAGCAGATAAGATATGTTGGTGGTTTAAATCTAGAAAGCTTCAGGAAGTAAAGAGTAAATGCACATGAAGGAGTAGCTCCGAGATTCTGAGTTGAAGAGAAGGTGAAGGTGGAAACTAAGCTCCCGCTGGTAAATCTATACCTTGACCGGAATTCACACAAACTTTCTTTGGTCTACCTTGTTTCTCCTTATATTTAAACTTGCCTTTGTCTTCTGCACCCCATCCCTGCTTCTCACGAACATTTCCTTCTCCCCTGGACCCTTCAATACTATCAGAATACAGACACGCTTTGGTCTTTTTTGTTTTTGGAAAAGAAATTGAAAAGCCTCCGAGTTTCCGTATTCCTTCTAGCATACTCTCCTGTGCAGCTTCCCCTTCACAACTGAGTTTGAGAGAGATGAAAATGTAGCTATTTCCTTACTGTCTTGCCTACTAATTCCAGTGAGACTCTGGACATTATTATTTCCTGAATCGACTATAATTCTTATCACCCAAAATATTGACGTTGCCATATCCACTGACATCTTTCTGACCTCATTTTTTCTCATGCTTCCTCAATAGCACAGGTCTCATTATGAGACCCATCCTTTACCTGTCTTCTCCTGGATCCCTATGTTTCAGCCCTTATTTTCTCTTAGATTCTTGGACATGTATAACTCCTTCCTTAAGGTCTACCACTGCTTACGTTTTGGCAGGAGAGAGCTTCTCTCTCCTCTTTGCAAGGATAATATTCCATTCTTAGGTCTCAACTTTAATGTTATCTTATTAGCTGCTTGCTGTAATCTTTATTCTTATACCCTAATTCTTGTCTATCTTAGTTTTTTTTTCTACTTGGTATTAGCCACTTACTTTTTGTTTGACTTTTATTTTGACCATTTTTATTTTTCATTAGTACATGTTCATGGTACATAACAATCACATTACTCATGGGGAGTTGGTACATATGCATAATACATCTTATTTTCCATCCCTTTTCATCCTTCTGCTCTCTCCATAAAGCTCTTGGTCCCTTTCCCATTTGTAAAAGACCTATCTCTCTTCCTCCCATTATCCATCATTTATCTTGCTCTTTATTGATACTTTGGGTTTCTCACATGAAACCATGCAATATTTGAGCTCATATGTATTATTTATTTCATCTAGCATTATGGTCTCAAGCTGTATCCATTTACCTACATGTGACTCAAGTTTATCCTTCTTTATGGCAGCATAGCGATCCATTGTGTATAAATGCCAATTTTATTCATTCATCTGTTGGTGAGCATGCAGACTAATTCCAAGATTTAGCTGTATGAATTGCATTGCTGTAAACATAGGTATACTTGTATCACTATGATTTCTTTAACTTTTTCCAAAAGATACCTAGAAGGGGAATAGCTGGGTCAAATGGAATTTCTAGTTTTCGTTTTTTGAGGACTCTCCATATTGATTTCTATAATATTTGTACTAGTTTACATTCTCACCAACAATATAGAAGAGTTCCTTTTCCCCCATAGTCTTGCCAGTATTTGTTATTATTTGATTTCTTTTTCAAAATTAATTTTATTGATAAAATTTAAATATACATAATGATCTCATTCATCACAGGAAATTTGTACCTGTATATGATATATCTTAATTCCTCTTTTTTTCTCATTCACCTATCCTCCCTTCAGCCCCTCTTCCCGTTGTTATTTACAAAAGCTTTGTTTCCATTTTATCTTTCTTTTTCATTTTTTCTTTTCCCTTCCTTCCTTTGCATCCCCCCTCCCTAGTTTCCCTTTCCTTTTGAAAAATATTTTCCTATTTCACATTATCTATTATACATTTTAGTCCTTATTTATACTTTCTGTTCCTCATACCAGAGACAATGTGATATTTATACATGTTTGTGTGATTTATTTCCCTTAAGACTATATTCTCAAGGTGCATCCATTTAGCTATAAATGTCTCAAGTTTATCCGTATTTATAGTTCAGTAGCACTCCATTGTAAAAAAAAAAAAAAACCACATCTTTTTTATCCATTCATCAATTGTTGGGAATTTGAATTGTTTACAAGATTTAGCTATTACAAACTATGTCACTGTAAACATGGGTGTGCATAATTGCTGTGGTATGATGTTTTTAAGTCTTTCAGAAAGATAGCCTCCAGGGATTAACTGGGTCAAATGGGACCTCTAATCCTAGTTTTTTGAGGAATCTCTACACTGACTTGAACAGTAGTTCCACCAGTTTGCACACCTACCAACAGTGGAGCAGGGTTCCTTTTTCCCCACAACTCTGCCAGCATTTGTTGTTGGTTGATTTCTTGATAATAGCCATTCTTTCTAGAATAAGATGGAATCTCAGTGTTGTTTTCATTTGCATCTCTTGAATGACCAGTGATGTTGACCATTTTTTCATATATTTATTTGCTGTTTGTACTTTTTCATCTGAGAAGTGTCTACTCATTTCAAATGCCCATTTGGTATTGGGTCTTTAAATTTGGAGGGTCTGAGCTTTTTCAATTCTTTGTATGTTCTAGATATTAATTCTTTGTCTGAGGAACAGCAGGCTACAATTTTTTGCCTACTCTGTGTGTTGTCTCTTTACTCTGTTGGTGATTTCTTTTGCTGTGCAAAAGTTTTTTTTTTAATTACTTAAATTCTTTTATTTGTACATTTCAGGTATACAACACATTTACATTTCTCACTGGGAACTTGTACCTTTACATGATGCATCTTGGTTCTTATTTTTTCCCCATTCCTAGCCCTCCCTTCACCCTCTCCACCCTTCCTTATTTACAAACACTTTGTTTCCATTTTTTCTATTTCTCATCATTTTTCCTTTCCCTTCTTTCCTTTCCCCTGCCCCTCCCACTAATCCTACCCCTTTGGACCTTTTCTTCCTATTTTGCATTACCAATTATTCATTATATTGTATACCTAGAATGAATAATTGATAATGCAAAAATTTTTAATGGGGTGAGATCCCAGTTGTTTATTCTTTATATTATTTCCCATGCAATCAAGGTTTTGTTCATGAAGTCTTTGTCTACACTTACGTCCTCAAGAGTTCTACCTATTCTCTCTTCCAGAAGATTTAGATTTTTCTGTTTCAATATTTAGATTTCTTTTTTTCTGTACTGGGTATCAAACTCAGGACCTTGTGCTTGAGAAGCAGGTGGCAGTACCACTGAGCTAAATCCCTGGGCCAATATTTAGATCTTTGATCCATTTTGATTTTAGTTTAGTGCATGGTGAGAGACATGGGTCTAGTTTTAGTCTTTGGCATGTAGAAAGCTAGTTTTTCCAGCACCACTTATTAAAGAGGCTATCTTTTTATCCAGTGAAGGTATTTGGCTACTTTGTCCAACATAAGGTGGGTGAGTGTGTTTGGGGTTGTTTCTTCATCTTCTAGTTTGTTCCATTGATCCTCTGGCCTGTTTTTTTTTTTTTTTGCCAGTACAGTGCTGTTTTTAATCACAGTAGCTCTATAGTATAATTTCAAGTCAGAGATTGTGATGCCCTCCATTGTTGTCCAGAATTCTTTTTGCTATTCTAGGTCTCTGGTTCAAAATGAATTTTGGGAATGTGTTCTGTAGTTTTGTGATATATACTATTGGTATTTTGATTGGAATTACATTAAATCTGTGTAATAATTTTGGAAGTATGGCCATTTTCTCTATGTTGGTTCTTCCTACCCAAGAGCACGGAATAGCTTTCTATTTTCTGATATCTTTATCAATATCCTTTTGCAGAGTACTGTAATTTTTATTGTAAAGATCTTTTATTTCCTTTGTTAGGTTAATTCCTAAGTATTTCATTTTTTTTGTTTCCCTAATTTCTTTATCAGTGAGTTTATTTATGTACAGGATGCTATTGATTTTTTAGTGTTGATTTTGTATCCAATTATGCCATTGAATTTTTAAATCTAGGAGACTTTTGCTGGAGTTTTTGGGGTCTTTTATATAGAGTATCATGGCATGTGCAAATAAACTTCTTCCTTTCCTATCTTTACTCCTTTTATTTCTTTCTCTTGTCTAATTGCTCTAGCTAATGTTTCCAGAACTATATTGAATAGGAGTGATGATAATGGATATCTTTGTCTTGTTCTTGATTTTAGTGAAAGCTTTCAGTTTTTGACCACTTAGTATTATGTTGGGTGATGGTTGGTCAGAGATGGCTTTTCCAGACTGAGATAAAGACCACTAATTCCAATGTTCTGTAGAGTTTTTATTTAATTCATGTATGGGTGTTGGAGTTTTTCAAATGGATTTTCTGCATCGAGATAATCACATGATTTTTGTCTTTGGCTCTGTTGATATGGTACTTACATTTTTTGATTTGTGTATGTTGAACCATCTTTGCATTTCTGGGATGAATCCTACTTGGTCATCATATACTATCTTGATGATTTGCTGTATTCTGTTTGCTAATATCTTATCGAGAATTTTAACGTCTGTGTTCATTAGGGAGATGGGTCTGTAGTTGTATTTTTTTGGTTGGGTTCTTCTCTGGTTTCAGTATTAGGGTAATACTTGCTTCCAGGAATGATTTTGGAAGTATTTCTTCCCTTTCCATTTCATTAAAGAGTTTGAAGAGAAGTGGCATTAGATCTTCTATAAATGTCTTGTAGAATTCAGCAGTCAAATCATCAGGAGTGGGCCTTTTCTTTGTTGGTAAGTTTTTATTTACATTTTTAATTGCATTTCCTGGGTTATTTAGAATTTTAATATCTTCTTGATTCATCTTTGGTAATTCATATGTGTCTAGGAATCTGTGTTTGACATCTTATTAGAGTATAGGTTCTTGAAGTAGGTATTGATGATCTTTTGGATCTCTACAGGGTCTGTTGAGATTTCATCCTTTTCACAGCTAATTGCATTAATTTGAGTCTTTCCTTTTTGATGAGGTTGGCTAAAGGTTCATCAATTTTATTTAATCTTTCAAATAACCAACTCTTCAATTTATTGATTCTTTGTATTGTTTTCTTAGTCTCAATTTCATTAATTTCTGCTGTGATGCTTATAATTTCTTCCCTTGTATGAGCTTTGGGCTTGACTTGTTCTGCTTTTTCTAGAAGTTTGAGGTTTCCGTTTTTTTTTTATTAATTATATTGGTACATTTTAGGTATGCAATATAATGACATTCATCATTGGAAATTTGCACCTTCACATAATCTCTTGGTTCTTATTTTTCCCCATTCCCCTGCCCTCCCTTCAACACCTCTATCCCTCCCTATTTACAAAGACTTTGTTTCCATTTCTTCATTTTCTCATATTAATTCCATTCCCTTCTTTCCTCTCCCCTACTCTCCCAACTTCCCCTTTCCTTTTGCCCGTTTTCTTCCTATTTCACATTATCTATTCTATCTTTTGTTCCTTATGTGCACTTTCAGTTTCTCACACTAGAGAAACTATTTGATATTTACACATGTGTGTCCTATTTATTTCACTTAAGAGTGTGGCGTCAATGTGCATCCATTTAGCTATAAATGTCTCTAATTTCTCATTTTTTATGGCTGAGTAGTACTCCATTTTAGTAAAAAAACCCATATTTTCTTTATCCAGTCTCCAGTTGATGGGCAGTTGGGCTGCTTCCAAGTTTTAGCTATTACAAATTGTGCTGCTATGAACATGAGTGCACATGTATCACTATGGTATGATTCTTTTAATTCTTTGGGGAAGATACCCAGCAGGGGAAAAGCTGGGTCAAATGGAACTTTCAGTCTTAGCTCTTTAGGGTATCTCCATACTGATTTACACAGTGGTTGCACCAGTCTACACCTCCACCAGCAGTGGAGCAGGGTTCCTCTTTCCCCACAGCCCTGCCAGCATTTGCTATTGGTTGATTTCATGATAACAGCCATTCTTACTGGGGTGAGATGGAATCTCAGGATTGTTTTCATTTGCATCTCTCGAATGACCACTGATGTTGAACATTTTTTTATATGTTTATTTGCTGTTTCTACTTATTTGTCTGAGAAATATCTGTTCATTTCAGCTGCCCATTTTCTGATTGGGCCTTTAAATTTGGGAGGTCTGATTTTTTAAAGTTCTTTATAGATTTGAGATAGTAGACCTTTGTCTGAGGAACAGCAGGTGAAAATTTTTTCTGGGATTGTGGGTTGTCTCTTCACACTGTTGTTGGTTTCTCTTGCTGTGCAGAAGCTTTTTAATGAGAAGAGATCCCACTTGTTGATTGTTTGTGCTAGTTCACAAGCAACTGAGGTTTTGTTCATAAAATCTTTTCCTACACCAATGTCTTCAACTTCTGTTCCAGCTGGTTCAGCATTTCTGTTTTCATATTTGGATCTTTAATCCATTTTGATTTTAGTTTAGTGCTTGCTGAGAGATATAGGTCTAGTTTTAATCTTTGGCAAATTGAAACTCAATTTTCCAGCACCATTTATTAAGGAGGCTATCTTTCCTCCAGTGAGGATGTTTGGCTCCTTTGTTGAAGATGAGGTCACTGAGTGTGTCTGAGTTGTTTTTGCATCTTCTAATCAGTTCCACTGATACTCTGCTATGTTTGCTTGCCAGTAACATGCTGTTTTTTATCACAGTAGCTTTGTAGTCTAGTTTCAAGTTGGGGGTTGTGATACCTCCTGCCATGTCTGTGTTACCTAGAATTGCTTTTGCTATTCTAGGTCTCTTCTTGTTCCAAATGAATTTTTGAATTGTTTTCTCAAGGTCCATGAAGTATGCTGCTGGGATTTCAATAGGAATTGCATTGAATCTATATAGCAGTTTGGAAGTATGGCCATTTTCACTATATTGATCCTTCCTACCCAGGAGCAAGGGATGTCTTTCCATTTTCTGGTATTGTCTTCAATCTCTCTTTTCAGAGTGCCATAGTTTTCAGAGAAGAGGTCTTTGATTTCTTTTGTTAGGTTGATTTCTAGGTCTTTCAGTTTTTTGGATGCCATTGTGAAAGGAATTGCTTGCCCTATTTCTCTTTCAATGAATCTGTTGTTTGTGTGGAGGAAAGCTATTGATTTTGTGTGTTGAGCTTGTATCCAGCTATTTTACTGAAGTTGGTTATTAAGTCTAGAAGACTTTTGGTGGCATTTTTCGGATCTTCTACTCAGAGTATCATGACATCTGCAAAAAATGACAATTTGACTTGTTCCTTTCCTATCTTTATTCCTTTTATTTCTTTCTCTTGTCTAATTGCTGTGGCTAATGTTTCCAGAACTATATTGAACAGGAGTGGTGATAGTGAACATCCTTGTCTTGTTCCTGATTTTAGCATGAAAGTTTTCAGTTTTTGACCATTTACTATGATGTTGGCTTTTGGTTTTTCATAGATAGCCTTAATCAGGTTGAGATAAAGACCTTCTATTCCAATTTTCTGTAGGGTTTTTATCATGAATGGGTGTTGGATTTTGTCAAATGCTTTTTCTGCATGTATGGAGATAATCATATGGTTTTTGTCCTTGGCTCTGTTGATATAGTGTATTACATTGATTGATTTGTGTATGTTGAACCATCCCTGGATCCCTGGGATGAATCCCACTTGATCAGGGTGTATGATCTTCTTGATGATCTTCTGCATTCTATTTGCCAGTATCTTATTAAGGATTTTTGCATCTATGTTCATTAGTGAGATTGGCCTATAGTTCTCTTTTCAGTTGGGTCTTTCTCTGCTTTGGGGATCAAGGTGATGCTTGCTTCCAGGAATGAATTTGGGAGTATTGCTTCCCTTTCAATATCATTGAAGAGTTTAAACAGTAGTGGCACCAGTTCCTCTCTAAATGTCTTGTAGAATTCAGCAGTGAAGCCATCAGTACCTGGGCTTTTCTTAGTTGGTAAGTTTTTAATTACATTTTCAATTTCATTTATTGACATTGAGTTGTTCAGAAGTTTTAGGTCTTCTTCATTCAACTTCAGTAATTCAGACATATCTATTAATCTGTCCATTTCTTCTGTGTTTTCATTTTATTGGCATATAGCTTCTCTAAGTAGGTATGGATCATCCTCTAGATTTCTGCTGGATCATTGTAATTTCATTGTTTTCATTCCTATTGCATGGATTTCGGCCTTTTCTTTCCTTTTTCTGATGAGGTTGGCTAAGGGTTTGTCAATTTTGTTTATTCTTTTGAAAAACCAACTCTTGGCTTCATTGATTTTTTTTGTATGGTTCTCTCACTCTTCGTTGCATTGATTTCTGCTCTGATCTTTATAATTTCCTCCCTTGTATGAGCTTTGGGTTTGTCCTCCTCTTCTTTTTCTAGAAGCTTGAGGTTCAGCATCAGGTTGTTTAATTTGGCTTGCTCTGTTTTCATAATGTGAGTATTCACTGCTGTGAATTTCCCCCATAAGACTGCTTTCATTGTATCCCATAGATTTTGATATGTTGTATTGGAATTGTCATTTAATTGTAAGGAACTGTCTGATTTCTTCTTTAATTTCCTCTGTGACCCACTGATTATTCAGAAGTATGTTGTTCAATTTCCATGTATTTATGAAATTCTTGCAATTTCTTTTGCTATTGATCTCCAATATCATCGCAGAATGGTTATGTAATGTATAGGGGATAACTGCTTAAACATGTTCTATGGGTGAGTATGTGGTCTACTTTGGAGAATGACCCATGTGCAGCTGAAAAGAATGTGTATTCTGATTTTGTGGGGTGGAGCACTCTGTAAATATCTGTTAAGTTCATTTGTTCAAGAGTTTGATTCAGTTCTAGTATTTCATTGCTTATTTTTTGTCTAGTTGATCTATTTGTGACAGTGGGGTATTGAGGTCCCCCACTACAGTGTATTAGTGCTTATTTGATTTTTCATGTCCATTAATATTTGTTTAATATAATTGGGCACACTGGTGTTCGGTGCATATATGTTTATGATTGTCATGTCTTCCTGTTGGATTGTTCCCTTTACAAGGATGTAGTGTCCTTCTTTGTCTCTCTTAATCAATGTTGGTTTGAAATCCACTTGATTCGCAAAGAGGACAGCTACTCCTGCTTTTTTTCAGGTTCGTGTCACATGGAGTATTGTTTTCCACCCTTTAACTTTCAGTCTATGAGTTTCTTCTTGAGTAAGTGTTTTTCTTGTATGAAGCATATTGTTGGATCTTGCTTCTTGACCCATTCTGCCAGTCTATTTCTTTTGATTGGTGAATTGAGACCATTAACATTGATTGTTATAATTGATATGTATTGACTTGTCATTGTCATGACTTTTTCTTTTTGTTGGATTCTCCCCTTTTGTGTTTAATTTCTTGTCATGCCTGATGGATTGATGGGGTTCCTGTGGTTGTGATCCTCATTGTCTTTTCCTAGATATTGTTGCAAATTTTCTGGAGTGCTGGTTTGGCATTCATGAAGTTCCTAAGGTGCTCTTTGTCAAGGAAGTATCTTATTTCTCCCTCAATTTTGAGAAATAATTTTGCAGGGTACATCAATCTGGGTTGGAGGCTGTTTTCCTTTAGGGCTTGAAATATGTCACTCCAAGCTCTTCTTGCTTTGAGGGTTTGTGTTAAGAAGTCTGCTGTGATTCTGATGGGCTTTCCCTTGTATGTGATTTGTTTCTGTTCTCAAACTGCTTGTAGAATTCTGTTTTTCTCTTAGGTTTCTGGAATCTTAACTATTATATGCCTATGTGTAGTTTTTTTGATCATGGGTTGTTGGAGTCCTATATGCCTCACTTATCTGTATGTCAAATTCTTTTCCCCTGCTTGGGAAGTTTTCTGCCATCACTTCTGTGAACAGTTTTTTTTTTTTTTTATATCATTTGTACTCTCTCCTGTTTCCTCATTGACTCCAATCCGTCTTTAGTTTTTCTTCTTTGCATTGTCTAGCAGCTGCTGGATTGATTTCTCATGGTCCCTTCCTATTTTAAAGCAATTTTTCTTTGCCTGGTCACTAATTGCAACCTCATCTTCTATATCTGAAATTCTGTCCTCACTGTGGCTCATTCTGCTGCTTAAACTTTCAATGGAGTTTTTAATCTCCTGGAAATCTGTTTGCATCTGTTTTATGGATTCCATTTTATTCGTATGTTGGGATTCCATCATGTTCCTCAGCTCCTGTATTTTTTTTTAATACGTGTCCTCTGTAGATTTATTAATCATGTCTTGCACTGTGGCTGCAATCTGTGCTGTTATCTGAGAAATTATTTCTGATTTCATTTTTTCCAAATCCTCTTTTGTTGCCAGTTCAGGGAGTCCAGGTCGTTGAGTGTCAGATTGTTCCATCTTGTTTCCCTTTGGGATTTCTGTAGGTGATCTGGAAGTCTGGTTTTGAGACATGTCTATGTGTCTTCTCATTTCACTACAGGGGTGGGGGCGGGTGAATGTGTGCTGCTGCTCCCTTTGGGGTTCACCTCCTTGGCACTGGGTGTGGTGGTATGGCAGCATGGAAGATTCACCTCCTCTGTGCTTGGGGCAGCTCTGCTCCTCAGGGCTGGGGGCAGTGGTATCTGGCCCCTAGGCGTTGATGGTATGGTGGCCCCTGAGGTTTCAACATGAGGTTATTTGAGCTCACTCTGTTTTTCTGGTGTGGCAATTCACTGCTATAAATTTCTCTCTTAGGACTGCTTTCATTGCATCTCATAAGTTGCAGTATATTTTATCAGCATTATCATTTAATTGTAGATACTGTTTAATTTTTTTCTTTAATTTCACCTTTGCCTCATCGGTTGTTCTGGAGGGTGTTATTTAATTTTCCTGTGTTTATGGATTTTCTTATGGTTTCTTTTGCCATTGAATTCCAATTTCATTGCACTATGGTCAGATAATATGCATGGGATAATTTCAATTCCTTTGCATTTTTTAAGCATGTTCTATGGGCTAATATGTTGTCTGTTTTAGAGAATGTCCAATATACAGCTGAGAAAAATGTGCATTCTGATTCTTTTGGGTGGAACACTCTGTCAACATCTACTAAGTCCATCTGCTCAAAAGTTCGTCTCAGTTCTGATATTTCTTTTTTGATTTTTTTTATAGTTGATCTATCTGTTTGTGACAGTGGGGTATTGAGATCCCCCATTATAATTATATTAGTGCTTATTTGATTTTTCCAGTCCATTAATAATCTGTTTTATACAGTTGGCTGTGCTGGCATTTGGTCCATATATATATATATATATATATATATATATATAGTTATCTCTTACTCTTGGATTGTTCCCTTTACAAGGATGTATTCACCTTCTTTGTCTCTCTTAATCAGTCTTGGCATGAAATCCACTTTGCAAATAGAATAGCTATCATTACTTTTTTCTGGTTTCTTGTCACTTGGAATATTGTTCTCTATCTTCTGACTTTGAGTCTATGAATTTCTTTTTGAATTAAATGTATTTCTTCTATGCAGCATATCGTTAGATCTTTTTTCTTGCTACATTCTGCAAGTCTGTTTCTTTTGATTGGTTTATTGAGACTATTTATATTGATGGTTATAACTGATATGTATTGGGTTATCCTTGTCTTAGTACTTTCATGCTGTTTGTTCCCTTTCTTCTCTTGTTTATTTTCTCACCCTGACAGGTGGCTTCTTTCTCTTGGTACTCTTTAATTATGGTTTTCATTATCCTTTTCTAAAATGCCCTTCAGAACACATTGTAGAGCTGGTTTGTTGTTTGTGAATTTCTTTATTCACTCTTTGTTATGGAAGTATCTTATTGCTCCATTTATTTTGAAAGATAATTTTGTGGGGTACATCAATCTGGGTTGGAGGTGGTTTTCTTTTAGGGCTTGAAATACTTCACTCCAAGCTCTCCTTGTCTTAAGGGTTTGTGTTGAGAAGTCTGCTGTGATTCTGATAGGCTTTCCTTTATAGGTGATTTGTTTCTTTTTTCTAACAGCTTTTAATATTCTGTTCTTGTGCTGAATTTATGGAATCTTGATTATTACACATTGGTTTAGATTTATTTTAGTCATAGCTGTTTAGAGTTCTGTATGCCTCACTTATTTGTATGTCAAATTCTTTTTTCATGTTTAGGAAGTTTTCTGCCATTCTGTGAACAATTTTTAAATAGCATTTGCACTTTTTCTTTCTCCTTGACTCCAATCAGTCTTATTTTATTCTTCTTTGCATCTTCTTGCAATCATTCGATTGATTTTTCATGATTGCTTTCATGGTCAGTAACCACTATCCTGTCTTCTGGGTCTAATATTCTGTCTTCACCTTGATTCAAATGATTGTGGATACTTTCACAGGAGTTTTTAATCTCCTGGATATCTGTTTGAATCTGTTTCATGGATTCCATTTCTTTCCCATATTTGGTATTTATGGTTTCCATCATTTTTCTAAACTCCTCTATTTTTTAATCTGTGTCTAGAATAATTGAGCATGTCCTTCATTTTTATTGTCATTTTTTTTGTTACCTGAATGATTATTTTCTCTATAGCTTCATCCATCGGATTCTTTACTTGTGCTGCTATCATTTCAGAAAGTTTAGGTGGGTGGATTGCAATTTTTCCTATGTCATTGTCTCCTGGACTTTTCCTGGATGGGCTGGAGGCCTGGGGTTGCATTTTGCTTCTGCATCTTATCATTTTCTATTTTTAAAATTTTGTCTTGTTTTCTGAGTTGTGGCTTGTAGATTTCTTATGGTAGATAGTTTTATCACTATTATCGAGGCTTCTCTAGTAAATATCTTTTCCTAAGAGATGTCTTCTAGGTGCAGGTGGTTCTTGGTCTTTGTGTCCATGCCAAGATCCTAGTTTCCCACTTTATAAAGGATGAGACATTGCTATCCATTTAGCTCAGCACTCAGTCCTTTGGTACTGGACTATAGTGATGGTTATGACCCCAAACAATCCCAGTGTTGTCATATAAGGGAGAACTCTTTACAGCAGGTATGCCATCCTGGCTAAAGTAGTACTATTAGGAATAACAATAGCATTAAGCACACTCCAGTGACTGACAAACTGTGATAACTATTAGTTTGATACTTTTCTCCATGTGCGCAAGCTTTACTATTATATAACAAAATCCAACCTAAACTAGGAATTTCTATGCAATGAGTTTCCCCTTAGTAGAGTGATTTTACCCTGTGTGTGGTTGATTTAAGAGGAATAGGAGACAAAACAGAGAGATAAATAAAGAGAAATATGGTGGAAGCAAGGCTGGAGGGCAAAGGATGAACACCCATGCTTTGGGAAACTGGAAAAGAGTGCAGGACAGAAAGAATGAAGGAGAAAGTAAAAGAATATTGAAGCAAACCAGAAAACCAAGAGATGCTGTTCACTTACATGGAAATACCATAAAATCAAGAGAGATAGTTGAGGAAAGAGAGGCAGAGGACAAATAGAACAGAACAAAAATGAAGGTGAAAATCAACAACAAAAAACAACCCAACAAGGCAGAAAAATAAAAATGAATCAATGAAACAAAGAAAAAGTAAAATAATAAAATTCCTCTAGTGTCTACAGTTCTGTGGTAGTATCCAAGACAGAGCCTGAAAATGTACTGTATTCTGATTCTTTGCTAAACTGCCCATTCATATTTTGTGTCATTTAGTTTAGTTCAGCTGGCTTTTTATTATTGTCTTCTGTAAATTCACTGGTTTGTTTATTACATCTATTATCTGTTTAATTATGTTTTCTTTGACCTTCCCGAGCACCTTATTGGTCTGTTTTTAAAAAATCTTTTAACCTTTTAAATAATTTGGCTATGTGGCTTTTGATTTCTTATCCCTTGGATTGGCTTTATGGGAATTGAAAGTTTTGGGGGACATTTTTTGCCTTCTTTCCTCTTGTTTCTATTTTTTCTTTTGTTTTATGCTGAGATTTATGGGTACTTATAGTGGAAAGACTTCATTGGTTGTATGGAGATCTCTTTAGTTTGTGTCTGCCTTTCAGTGATGCACTCTGGGTGTGGCTAACTATGTGTCTTTGCCTCTATTCCAAGATCTATCCCAACTACCTTCGTTATCTTTGGAGGGGGAGGGGGGAATGCAGTGTAATTGACCCAGAACCCAGTTCTCTGCAAATAAACTACAGTATTATTAATGACTCAAAGGTATTCTGGATATTGGTATACAGAGAAAACCAATCGATAGTAGCAACTATGCAACCCTGGCAATAGCTAGTAAATCAGCAACAGTAATAGTGTCAAAGACAAACTGGATATTGACATACCATAATAACCAATGATGTACCACCCTTAACTATAGGAAATAGATTTATAATTATTGTATAAACACAAAGACAACCAATTATTTACAAATAGTGTGTATCTACTAAATGTGATAATTGTACCTCCACTAACAATAGAAAAGAATTCAATAGTAATAATGTAGAGTTGAACAGCTATCTAGAGATTAATGAGGCTTAATATTTACACTAGTAAAGGTAGAGGGGGGAGAGAATGGGAAAATGAAAGAAGAAAAATTTGAAAAATTAATCTGTGAAAGAAAAGGAGGAGAGAAAAGTGAGATAAATGAGCCTATTAAGGAGTACAAGGAAATTAATAGAATTAGATAAACATAAAAAAAAGAAAAAACAAGAAAGAGGAGGAGAAATAAGAATAAAAAGTGAAAAAATATTTTTAAAAAGGAGAAAAGAAAATCCCCCAAATCCCAAAAAATCTAGAAGAGAGAGGGGAAAAAAAGGGAGAGAGAAAAAAATGAATTCATAAAAAGAAAGAAAAGAAAAAAAATCTTTCTAGGATTCAGAGTTTTGGAATCCAGCAGTCAAAATTTTCTCCACTTAACTTTATGGCCTCTGGGTTTGTGAGGAGGACCCTCTGTCCAGTCCCTCAGCTGTCCAAGTTGATGTTTGTCTTTGCTCATATTGATGATGAGGAAATTAATCAGATTTCTGATCTGTGCTGGATGTAGGCAGCAGGACAAGGGTCCAAGCAGCTCACAGTATTTAATTCTAGCACTTTCAGGTCTAGCTGCTTTTGAGAGTGTTCTAGTTTCTCACCACAGAGGGCAGGGCCCTGTGTCCTTTGCTGCCTAAGTTTAAACTTCTCAGGGGGTCTATATATAGCCCTCACCCTCTACAGTTGTCTCCCTTGGCTCTTACGCAGTCACCGTGGGAAGGGTACATTGGGAACCTTGAGGTGAAGTTGTTTTTAATTGTTTCCAGTCTCAATCTTAATAATCAACCCCTTCCTGAAATGGCACCTGATGAAACACTTAGCCAACAAGGCAAGGATTGTAATGGATTTCTTCTGCAACTGTGGAAGGAGTTACTTCAGAGTAAAATCTCATTCTATTTTTGTAATTTATAACAGCCATTGACTCTTTAGGATACTGGCACTACTGGCCTGGTCCTAGGACTGAAGCTTCTAGCCCTAGGGCTTACCCTGAGTCTGTGGTGATGGGATCCCCTTCCTGGTAGTCAGGGTGAGCTTGAGACTGCTTCATTCTTTTCTCTGGATTGTGGTCTACTTCGTGAACTTCTCCCAGAGTTTCTAATTTTTCTGCCAGTTCTTTCCTGAGATCTACTTTTTTTCTCATCACCAATTTGTTATTTTCCAGGTGTCTGGATTTCAGGTCTCAGAGAGGCTGAATCTTGCTGTGGATCACTACTTCACTATTTTGGTTCTTATTATAATTTACTTTGTATACTTGTGTGTTTATAATTGTAAAGGTTGCTTTCACTTCCACCTCATCCCTTACCCTCCTCCTCTTCCTCTTTCTCCTCCTTCTCTTCTTTCTTCATCTTCCTTATTAGACTATAAAATTCATAAAAAAGGGAACCATATCTATGCATTGTTTAGAGTTGTAGTTTTGTTATGTAGAATTGTGTTAGATGTTAAAAAGAATAAAAGGGACCCAGTTGATTTAAATTTATACATTATACATATATTTAAAATATACATTTTATAATAAACATAGTAGCTTTCATTTCAATATATAGGCTTTGTTTTGAATTCATATGGTTAAGTGAAAGATGGTATAAAATTCTCAAACATTTTTAATAAGGACTTTCCTTCATTCCCCCCTCCCTTCCTTCCTTTGGTCTTTCCTTCCTTTCTTCCTTCTTTCTTTTTTTTTCTTTCTCTGTACCAGGAATTGAACTGAGGACCTTGCACTTGCCAGGCAGGTGCAGCTAAATCCTGGCCCTCTTCTTTTTTTCTTCTTGATTACTGGAGATTGAACTCAAGGTGTATTCACTGAGATACATCCCTAGCCCATTTTGTATTTCAAGACAAGGTCTTACTAAGTTATTAAGTTGCTGAGGCTGGCCTCACACTTGAGATCCACCTATTCAGCGTGCTGGAATGCTGAGGTGCTATAAATAAAACTACCTTTACATGGTGTTTTTTTAGTTAAAATGCTAGTGAACATTTAAAAAGTTTTAGATTTCATCATAACATCTCAATCAAATCTATATGTTTGTATTCAATTTAAATTAAGTAAAGGTGTACAACTTGTTGTACTATGAAAGATGCCAAAAGCCCCTACAATCTCAAATTCACTCCTCTCACTCCATGATGTTGAAGTGCTGCCTTCCTTTGAGCTTAATGTCACCTGATTTGGGATCAGTCTCTAATGGTGCATTAGCTTCCACTTTTCAGAGTAATTGCAGCCAGAAGCACAGAGTAATTTGAATGCTTTTGACAGGGATAGCTTTGGATAATCTTTTATTTATGTAATTAGCTTAGCTTAATTAAGGGTCAGACCTGAGGGGCTTCTCCAACCATTGCTATCTTATACTCTGCATTAAATGTTTTTAGTTTTACCTAGGGTAATTCCATTCCAGGACAGATAAATCCCAGCAGGATATTTTGACCTGGTTCTCTCCCTTATACATATAAACTGATAAACTCAACTTTAGCTTCAAGGTTTGTGTTTTTGACTTATTTTTTTTAAAGACTGCATTGCAGAGACATTACTTCTATATCTGCTTTCCTTATATACACTTTTCTTAATGCAAATATTCCTCTTTTTATAATATGAAAATAGAAGATTTACCTTCAAAAAGCCATTTATAACTACTTTGATGTCTGGGAAGAGAAGCAATCTTTGAGACTGGGACGTAAGGCTTTTCCATTTCTCCTCTCCTTTTTATGATTTGAAAGTATCTTTTTTTCCCAATAAGTTTATTGGTACATTTTCAGTATAAAATACAGTTACACTCATCATTGGGATCTTGAGTATCTTGAGTATCTTACATGAGTATCTTGGTTCTTATTTTTTTTCCCCTTCTCTTGCCCTCCCTTCACCCACTCCACCCTTCCCTATTTGCAAAGACTTTGTTTCCATTTTTTTCTCTTTTCATATTTTTTCCTTTCCCTTTTTCCCCTTCCCCTATCCCTCCCAATTACCCTGCTCTTTTAGACCTTTTCTTCCTGTTACACAATATCAGTTATACATTTTTAAAATTACAATATTAAGATCTAGGAGACATTACCACAGATTTTACAGAATTTAAAAGGATATAGAAAGCATGTTACAAAAATCATTTTTGAAATAAATTTGACAACTTCTAAGAAGTACCTTGGAAGACAAATTAATGAAACTAATTCTGGAGGAAATATAAAATTTGAATAGCACCTATTAAAGAAAGTATATTCCTAGCTTGAAAACCTACCTATATGACAGCAGCAGGCTCATATACATTTTCACTGATAAATTATATCAATTACAGCAGAAAAAAGAAGGAACACTTCTCTCCTCATTTAAGGAACTCAACATTGTGCTAATCCTAAAACTGGATAAAGATAATAGAAGAAAAAAGTATGAACATAGATAGAAATTTGTTTAACAAGACAAACTATTGGAAGTCAGATCTGGCAGGAGGTAGAAAGTGGTTTTGTTATAGGGATGGCAGTGTTGGTTCAGCATTGGAAGATCCACCCACAAAAGTCATCATTTAAACAGAGGAAAGGAAAAAGCCATATGAGCCTGCCACTAGTTGGAGAAAACGTATTGGACCAAATTCTACAGCTGTTCATGGTAAAAGTTATCAGGAGCCTAGAAGTAGAACAGAAACTTCTCAACAGATTAAAGACATGTACTCCATACTTCCAGCGAGAATGCCTTATATAAATGAAGAAGATACAATGCTTTCTCCTTAAGGTGGGGAACAAGGGCAGATATGCTTACTCTTTATCTGTCCATTAAACTTTGAAACCTAGTCCCCACCAAAATAGTCTGGCAATAAAATGACACAACTAGGATAGGATCGGCATGGCAGAAGCAAAATCTTTGTATGTAGATGAAATGATCATCTACAGAGAAAATACTAAGAAATCTCTAGGAGCCCCTAGAACTTGTACTTGAATTTAGCAGAATTAGAAAACACAAGGTATATATAAAAATTCAGGTCTGTGTATACTTGCTATAAATGAAGAATTGGATATTGAAATTTAAAAGTGATATAGGAGTACAAAGGACCTAGAAAAGTTAAAAACAAAAACAGTGTTGTAAGACGTTTAGTACCTAATTTTAAGACTTCTAAAGCTACAGTAATCAAGGCAGTGTTGGTGTAAGGAAAGACATATAGATCATTGGAATAAAACAGAGAATCTAGAAATAGAACCACACATATATGGTTCACTGAGTTTTGAAAGATTATTTAACATTAGCATTTCATAGAATATAAACTCAGTTCAAGAGCTGAGGAAGAGATAGTGTTTGCAGCAAATGGCACTAGAACACCTGGTATCCATATATAAAAAGTTAACCTCAACGCTTTTTTTCCATACATGAAAATAACTTGAAGGGATCTATGAACCTAAATAAGAAAGCCTAAAAGTATAAAACTTCAAGAAGAAATTATAAGGGAAAATATTTAAGAATTCAGGGTAGGCAAGAACTACCTAGGATACAAAAAACATGATGTATAAAAGAAAAAAAATTGATAAATGGGATTCTATCAACATTTAGAACTTTAAATGACATCATTAAAATGAAAAGTAGTCCTTAAACAGACCATATTTACAATGCATATAACCTATGAACAGAATATATAAAGAATTCTTAGAGCTCATTAATAGACAACCCAATTAAAATGTAGACATAAGAAGATGATAAATAGCCAGTATAGCATAAGGAATGGTGTGCAACTCTAGAATCAGAAAAATACTAATCAGTACAATAATAAGATTGAATTATACACTCATTAGGGAGATGAAGTTAAAAGCTTTAAAAGCTTTGTCATGACTTTTTCTTTGTGTTGGATTCTCCCCTTTGTGTTTAATTTGTCACGCCCAATGGATTCATTCTGCTGGGTTTCCTGGGGTTGTGATCCTCATTGTCTTTTCCTAGGGTATTGTCTAACATTTTTTGGAGTGCCAGTTTGGTATTCATGAAGTTCCTGAGGTGCTCTTTGTCATGAAAATATCTTATTTCTCCAACAGTTTTGAAAGATAGTTTTGCAGGGTACATCAATCTGGGTTAGAGGCTGTTTTCCTTTAGGGCTAGAAATACATCACTCCAAGCTCTTCTTGCCTTGAGGATTTGCATTGAGAAGTCTGCTGTGATTCTGATGGGCTTTCCTTTGTATGTGATTTGTTTCTTTTCTCTCACTGCTTGTAGAATTTTGTTCTTCTGTTGGATTTCTGGCAACCTAACTATTATATGCCTATGTGTAGATTTTTTTTTTTGATTAAGGCTAGCTGGAGTCCTATATGCCTCACTTACCTGTATGTCAAGTTCTTTTCCCCTCCTTGGGAAGTTTTCTGCCATCACTTCGTGAACAGTTTTTTTTTATGTCATCTGTACTTTCTCCTCTTTCTTCATTGACTCCATTCAGTCTTATGTTATTCTTCTTTGCATCGTCTAGCAGCTGCTGGATTGATTTCTCGTGTCCTCTTACAATTTTAAAGCAATTTTTCTTATCCTCCTCACTAATTGCAATCTTATCTTCTATATGTGAAATTCTATCCTCACATTGGTTCATTCTGCTGTGCAGACTTTCGATGGAGTTTTTAATCTCTTGAAAATCTGTTTGTATCTGTTTTATGGATTCCATTTGTTTCCTATGTTGGGGTTCCATCATATTCCTCAGACCCTCTATTTTTTTATCTGTGTCCTCTCTAGATTTATGAATCATGTCTTGCACCATGAGAAAAATCTTTGCTGTTATCTGAGTAATTATTTCTGATTTCATTTTTCCCAGATCCTCTTTTGTTGCCAGTTCAGAGAGTCCAGGTGGTTGAGTATCAGATTGTTCTGTCTCGTTTCCCTTTGGGGTTGCTGTAGGTGATCCAGAAGTCTGTTTTTGAGGCTTGTTTACATGTCTTCTCATTTCCACAGGAGGGGGTGCTTCTGGCGCCCACACAGCTCACCTCTCTGCCCTAGGAGTGTGGGATGGCAGCAGGGGAGCTTCCTTCTGGTGGGTGGGACTGGCTGAGCTTCTCTGCCCTAGGAGCCTGGGATGGAGGGGGGGAGCTTCTGGGTGCTGGGACCAGCTGAGCTTCTCTGCCTTAGGAGCTTGGGATGGAGGTGGGGAGCTTCCTTCTGGGTTCTGGGACTAGCTCAGCTTCTCTGCCCTAGGAGCTTGGGATGGTGGTGGGGGAGCTTTCTTCCGGGTGCTTGGACTGGCTCACCTTCTCTGCCCTAGGAGCCTGGGATGACAGTGGGGGAGCTTCCTTCCAGGGGCTGGGACCAGCTGAGCTTCTCTGCCCTAGGAACCTGGGATGGAGGCAGGGAGCTTCCTCTCTCCTCTCCTTTAGCACAGAAATTCTTATAGAGCATTTGCTTTTATTTTAGAAATTTTAGTAGGTATAGGAAGGAAGTTAAAAGGTGGAAAATGAGGTAAGATATTCTTCATTAATAGAAGAAGGCCTTGGAGAGCAGATGGGAAGATAGGCTATTGATACAGGAGTGTGAGAGAGCAAATTAACAGGCAGAATTGGAAGTGAAAAGAAAGATTGAAGTACCAGAGGTAAAAGTTTTGTGTGGAATAAATAATGAATATACCATGTATTCATTCTTGTAGCTTTCTATATTCTATGACCATGACTTCGTGGATATTGTCCATTTAAAAAAATCTATGAAGAGAAATAAAAATGTATAACTAATTAAATACTTATTTTCTAGTCTTTTCCCCTTTCAATTTATTCTGTACCAAGGCTGGCAAACCAATTGTAAAGCATGCCTTTGATCATGTCACTTTAATGTTCAAGAATCTCTAATGGTTCCTAATTGCCTATTGCATAAAGTATAAACACCTCATCCAATACTGTAACCACATCCATCATTATTTCCTGCTCTTTCTCCACATCTACATTTTGCTGTCTCCCCTTACTCACTCCAGGCCTTTTTTTAGCTTTGCATCTAAAAAAAATTTAATGGAACATATATATTTTGATACTGACAGGAAGGCTAATTCTGCCCCTACTGTAGGTGATATAAATATGAATAAGATAAGCTTAATAATTTAGTTGGGAGGAAAACCCTCAAGAGAAATATATGAATAACTATTTTTATATAGTTCTTTTGCTTAGAAAGACTTTCTTTTCTATTTACTATACAGTGGGCCCTTGAGGTACAATGACCTCACATATGAACAACTTGGGGTATCTGGAATTTTAGTTTTAACTTACAACCAAGTCTTGAGCTATGACCTGAGTGCTGGTGTTTTCTGTGTGGGATTGAGAAATCTTGGGCCAATGTCTCTCTAAGGACAATGAGATCTGCATGGAAGAAAGTGTGACCTAAAATTATACAGGAGAGAGATTTTGAAGGCTGTGTAGAGGAGACTGAGCCTTCAATTGACTCTGTGATTCATGACATCATCACTATAGCAGAGTCTGTAAGCTTGCAGGTAGACAGTGGTGATGTTGAGGAAGTGGTGGAGGAATACTCAGAGAAATTGTCTACAGAGGAATTTGAGCAACTTCTGGCTGAGCAACAGAGAATGGTGGCTGAGATTTCTGAAGAGGAAGGGGAGTATCAATAATCAGTGCAGCAAAGTTCTTCTTCTGAAATAAAGGAAATTCTGAAAAAATGGACAGAGCTACAACATTTGTAGAGAAGACCCACCCAGACAGAGGAAAAGCCAATTGTTGCATTCACTTGCTTAATTTCAACATCATATCATACTACAGAATGGTGCTAAAGAAAACACAGGGATAACCTTAGACCAGTTTTTAGTTCTGAAAATGTTGAGACCTAGTGAGCCAGAAAAAGGTCCTAGTGGGCTACAGACTCTCCCAAGGAGAGAAAGAACACCAGAGAGACAGATTCCTGATGTTCTTATGGAAGGGGACTCTCCTTCCAAACAATAACCACCTTCCATTTTATCCTCTCTTCTTGCAAGCCAAAGATGTCAATATGAATGGTAAGTACAGTATCAAATTGTTGTTTCTGGTAAACTAGGCACATTTTGTAACTTTGGCGAATACACTCGAAAAATTAGTGGTGTTTCTGGTAAATTATGTATATTATATAACCCTCTTTATTATGAAAAGTTTAGCTGAGGAGTTTTTGGGAGGTTTGGAATGCATTATGGGTATTTTCATTATTTCTTCTGGGAAAAATAGTCTTGACTTACAACTAACTTGAGTTACAATCATCCCTGGCAAACAAATTGAGTTTGTAAGTTAAGGGTCCACTGTAATGTCAATTTGTATAGTGCTCACAATTTTTAATGTTTACCTTGTGTGATTTATATCAGTGCTTCTCACAGTTGAATATGAAGAAGAATCTCTTGGAAAGCCTAATTGCTGAGTTCCTTTCCCAGTAATTTTAAGTCAACACATGTGGGTTTGAACTCTAGGAATTTTGCTTCGAGCAACTTTCCAGGTGGAATTGATGCTGAGGATTCAAGGGCTGTGCTTTGAGGACCTCTAGTATACTTAATAAGCCCTAGAAATGGGCCAAATTATCTCCAAAATAGAGAAGGGGAGAATGGCATTAAAAAAAGGGCAGTTGACTCATTGATGGTTGATTTCTTGTCAATGATTGTACTGGAGCCAGATCAAGTATCATTCCTTCTGCCTTCTACTGCCTGTGTAAAAATCGACATAATTTTCAGAGCTTAGCTCAATTCTTACTTCAGTCAAACACAAAATGAAGACTATTATTTCTAAGCATTTATGACACTTGGTTCTTACATTAGTAATTCTCAAAGTACATGCCACAGACTCTTTGGTCCCTAAGGTACTTTCTGGGTGTCTTAAAGGGTATAGCTATTTTCCTAACAATACTAAAACCTCATTTACCTTTTTCAGTGGCTTGAAATTTGCAGTCATGATCAGAAGGAATAGTGGATAAAATTGCTGGCATCTTAGAATGAATCAAGGCAGTGCTACCAAATTCTACTATTAGTCATTGCATTTCACAGCTGTTTAACTTCAACCTTGCAGTTTGAAATAATGCAAGTTATATATGAAAATATCTTTATAAGACAGTGCAGATTATTAATTTCATTAAATTTCAACTTTTGAGTGCCTGTCATTTTAACTTTCTCTATGATAAAACAGGAAGGTAGGCATAAAGTACTTCAGCTGCATACTGAAGAATGTTGGTTATTTGGAAGAAGAGCATATGCATGTTTGAGTTGTGAGCTGAACGATAGTACTTTCTTATGTAACGTTATTTTTACTTGAAGGAGCAACTAACAAGCAAACTAAAGTTATTCCAATTTTTTTGACAGACATTTTCTTGAAAATAAATGAAGTTAGGTGGTCATTTCTAAAAAGCAATAGATATTTTTATTGACAATGGGAAAAATCTGAGCTTTTACACCAAAATTAGAAGTTTAGAAAACTTGTATTCATCATAATTAGCTACACAGTTTCCCAATACCTAAAAGCTTTGCTAACAGGACTGGTGAGGTTAAGGAATGTGATATTTTAACAATTATTTTATAATGAAATATGTCGGCATCTGGAAAATCTGAATAGGTCAGTGAACCAACACTTTTCAGATGACCAATACATTGTAAGATTGTTAATTTTAGTTGTAAGCTTCATTGGACTGGGGCACCTGGAGAATCAGTAAAGTGTTACTTCTGGGTGTATCTGTGAGGGTGTTTGCAGAGGAAGACTGGCACTTGAGCTGGTATAGTGAGTAAGCAAATCTACCTTCAGTATGGGCAGCACCATCTGTTTAGGCTAGGGCCTGGATATTACAACAATGACAATAACAAAGCAGAGGACAAGATTTCTCTTCTTTTCATCTTTTTTTTTTTTGGTACCAGGGATCGAACTCAGGTCCTTGTGCTTGCAAGGCAGGTGGCAGAACCACTGAGCTAAATCCCTCGCCCGGACAAGATTTCTCTTTGTCTCTCTGTCTTCTCCTGCCCTTAGAGATCCATGTTCTTCAGCCTTTGGACTCCAGGAGTTGGACCAGCAACCCTGTAGGTTCTCAGGCCTTGAGGCTCACACTAAGAATTATATTATGAATTTCCCAGGTTCTGAAGCATTTGGTCTTAGACTGAGCCATGCCTGCAGCATGTCAGGGTCACCAGTTTGCAGATGGACTGTCATGGGATTTATCAGCTACCATAATTTTTTTTTTTAGTTTTTTAAGTATTATTTTATTGGTAAATTTTAGGTATACAATATAATGACATTCATCATTGGAAATTTGCACCTATACATAATCTCTCTTGGTTCTTATGTTTCCCCCTTCCCATCCCCTGTCTTCAACAGCTCTATCCCTCCCTATTTACAAAGACTTTGTTTCCATTTCTTCATTTTCTCATATTTTTTGTTCTTAAATTCTTTTATTGGTACATTTTAGGTATACAGTACATTTACATTTATCTTTGGGTGCTTGTACCTTTACATGATGTATCTTGGTTCTTATTTTTTCCCCATTACCTGTGCGCCCTTCACCCCTAAACCCTTCCCGATTTACGTACTTTGTTTCCATTTTTTTTCTTTTCTCATAATTTTTCCTTTCCATTCTTTCCTTTCCCTTTCCCCTCCCGCCACCCCTACACCTTTGGACATTTTCCACTTTCAAAGTATCATTTATTAGTTATTAATCCTCTTAGTCCTTATTTACACTCTCAGTTTCTCACACTAGGGAAACTATTGGTATTTACACATGTGTGTCTTATTTATTTCACTTAAGAGTATGGCTTCAATATGCATCCATTTAGCTATAAATGACTCTAGTTTCTCATTTTTTATGGCTGAGTAGTACTCCATTTCTTTAAAAAAAACCCACATCTTCTTTATCCAGTTTCCAGTTGATGGGCACTTGGGCTGTTTCCAAGCTTTAGCTATTACAAATTGTGCCACAATAAACATGGGTACACATGTATCTCTGTGGTATGATTCTTTTAATTCTTTTGGGAAAATACCCAGCAGGGAAATAGTTGGGTCAAATGGGACCTCCAGCCCTAGTTCTTTGAGGTATCTCCACACTGATTTCCATAGTGGTTGCACCAGTCTGCACTCCCACCAACAATGGAGAAGGGTTCCTTTCTCTCCACACCCCTGCTAGCATTTGTTATTTGTTGATTTCTTGATAGCCATTCTTTGTGGGGTGAGGTGGAATCTCAGTGTTGTTTTCATCTGTGTCTCTCGAATGGCCAGTGATGTTGAACATTTTATTATATGTTTATTTGCTGCTTTTATTTCTTTGTCTGAGAAATGTCTGTTCATTTCAGATGCCCATTTTTGAATTGGGTCTTTGGATTTGGGGGCTCTGATTTTTTTCACTTCTTTATATATTCTAGATAGTAGTCCATTGTCTAAGGTGCAGCTGCTAAAATTTTTTTCCCACATTGTAGGTTGTCTCTTAGCTCTCTTGGTGGTTTCTCTTGCAGTGCAGAAGCTTTTCAATAAGACGAAATCCCAGTTGTTGATTCTTTCTGCTAGTTCCCATGCTACTCAGGTTTTGTTCATAAAGTCTTTTCTTATGCCAATGTCTTCAAGAGTTCTACCTAACTTATCTTCCAGCAAGTTTAATGTTTCTGTCTTAATATTTAGATTTTTGATCTACTTCGATCTTAGTTTAGTGCATGGTGATAGATATGGGTCTAGTTTTAATCTCTGACAGGTTGAAATCCAGTTTTTCCAACACCATTTATTAAATAGTCTATCTTTCTCCAATGAGGGTGGTTGGCTCCTTTGTTAAAGATGAGGTGGGTGAGTATGTCTGAAGTTGTTTTTGCATCTTCTAATGTATTCCACTGATCCTTGGGTCTGTTTCTTTGCCAGTACCATGCTGCTTTTATCACAGTAGCTTTGTAGTATAGCTTCAAGTTGGGTATTGTGATACCTCCAGCCATGTCTCTGTTGCCCAGAATTGCTTTTGCTATTCTAGGTCTCTTCTGGTTCCAAATGAATTTTTGGATTGTTTTCTCTAGTTCTGTGAAGTATATTGTTGGAATTTCAATCGGCATTGCATTGAATCTATATAGCAGTTTTGGAAGTATGGCCATTTTCACTATATTGATTCTTCCTACCCAGGAACAAGGGATATCTTTCCATTTTCTTATATCCTCCTTGATCTCCATTTTCAGGGTGCCGTAGTTTTCAGCATAGAGGTCTTCTGCTTCCTTTGTTAGATTGATTCCTAGATATTTCATTTTTTTGGATGCTATTGTAAAAGGAATTGTTTCCCTAATTTCTCTCTCAATGAGTCTGCTATTTGTGTATAAGAAGGCTATTGTTTTTTGAGTGTTGACCTTATATCCAGCTACTCTACTGAATCTGTCAATTAAGACCAGAAGTCTTTTGGTAGAGTTTTTTGGGTCTTCTATGTAAAGTATCATATCATCCGCAAATAATGAGAGTTTAACTTCTTCCTTTACTATCTTTATTCCTTTTATTTCTTTCTCTTTTCTAATTGCTGTGACTAATGTTTCCAGAACTATATCGAACAGGAGTGGTGATAGTGGGCATCCTTGTCTTGTTCCTGATTTTAGCGTGAAAGTTTTCAGTTTTTGACCATGTAGTACGATGTTGGTTTTTCATAGATAGCCTTAATCAGGTTGAGACAAAGACCTTCTATTCCAATGTTCTGTAGGGTTTTTATCATGAATGTCTGTTGGATTTTGTCAAATGCCTTTTCTGCATCTGTTGAGATGATCATATGGTTTTTGTCCTTAACTCTGTTAATATAGTGTATTACATTTATTGATTTACGTTTGTTGAACCATCCTTGCATCCCTGAGATAAATCCCACTTGGTCAGGGTGTATGATCTTTTTGATGATCCTCTGTATTCTGTTTGCCAGTATCTTGTTGAGGATTTTTGCATCTATGTTCATTAGTGAGATTGGCCTGAAGTTCTCTTTTTGGGTTGGGTCTTTCCCTGGTTTTGGAATGAAAGTCACACTTGCTTCCAGGAATGAATTTGAAAGCCTTGCTTCTCTTTCAATTTCCTTGATGAGTTTAAAGAATAATGGCATTAGTTCTTCTTCAAATGTCTTGTAGAATTTAGCAGTGAAACCATCAGGACCTGGGCTTTTCTTTGTTGGTAAATTTTTTATTACATTTTCAATTTCACTCATTGTAATTGGGGTGTTTAGAATTTCTATATCATCTTCATTTAACTTTGGTAATTCATATATATCTAGGGATCTGTCCATTTCTTCTTTGTTTTCCATTTTATTAGAGTACAGGTTCTTGAAGTAGGTATTAATGATCCTCTGGATTTCTGCTGGGTCTGTTATGACTTCCCCTTTTTCATTTTTAATTGCATGGATTTGAGTCTTTTCTTTCCTTTTTTTGACAAGGTTGGCTAAATGTTTATCAATTTTATTTATTCTTTCAAAAAACCAACTCTTTGATTCATTAATTTTTTTGTATCATTCTCCTAGTCTCCATTGCATTGATTTCTGCTCTGACCTTTACAATTTCCTCTCTTGTGAGGGCTTTGGGTTTATTATTCTCTTCTTTTTCTAGGAGTTTGAGGTTCTGCATTAGATTATTTTTCTGAATTCTCTCTGTTTTCCTAATATGGGGATTCAGTGCTATGAATTTCCCGCATACAACTGCTTTCATTGTGTCCCATAGATTCCTAAATGTTGTACTGGCATCATCATTTACTTGTAGAAACTGTCTAATTTCTTCTTTAATTTCCTCTGTGATCCATTGGTTGTTCAGGAGGGTGTAATTCAATTTCCAGGTGTTTGTGGGAGTTTTGCAGTTTCTCATGTTATTGATCTCCAATTTTATTGCACTGTGGTCTGATAATATTCAGGGGGTATTTCTATTCTTTTACATTGACTTAGACATGTCCTATGAGCTAGCATGTGGTCTATTTTGGAGAATGACCCGTGTGCAGCTGAAAAGAATGTGTATTCTGATTTTGTGAGGTGGAACACTCTGTAAATATCTATTAAGTCCATTTGTTCAATAGCTTGGTTCAGTTATAGAATTTCCTTGTTAATTTTTTGTCTAGATGATCTGTCTCTTTGTGATAGTGGGGTATTGACGTCCCCCACTACAACTGTATTTGTGCTTATTTGGTTTTTCATGTCCATTAATATTTGTTTGGTATAGTTGAGGGCATTTGTCTTTGGTGCATATATATTTAGGATTGTCATCTCTTCCTCTTGGATTGTTCCCTTCACAAGGATGTAGTGCCCATCTTTGTCTTTCTTAATTAGTTTTGGTTTGAAATCTACTTTGTCTGCAAATAAGATTGCTACCCCTGCTTTTTTCTGGGTTCCTGTCTCCTGGAGAGCTGTTTTCCATCCTTTTACTTTCAGTCTATGAATTTCTTTTTGAGTTAGGTGTGTTTCTTGTATACAGCATATTGCTGGATTTTGCTTCTTCATCCATTCTGTCAGTCTATTTCTTTTGATTGGTGAATTGAGGCCATTAACATTGATAGTTATAATTGATAGATATTGACTCATCCTTGTCCTGATGTTTTACTGTTGTTGGCTCTTATTTCTTTTCCCCCCTTTCCCTTTAGTTTCTTACCTTGTCTGGTGGCTTCCCTCTGTTGAGCCTCATGGAGTTGTGACCTTTGTTGCCTTTTTCTAGGATATTGCTTAAAATTGTTTGGAGTGCTGCTTTGGTGTTCATGAAATTTCTCAAGTGTTCTTTGTCATGGAAGTATCTAATTTCCCCATCAATTTTGAAAGATAATTTTTCAGGGTACAACAGTCTAGGTTGGAAGTTATTTTCTTTTAGGGCTTGAAATACTTCACTCCAGGCTCTCCTTGATTTGAGGGTTTGTGTTGAGAAGTCTGCCATGATTCTGATGGGGTTTCCTTTTTAGGTGATTTGTTTCTTTTCTCTAACTCTCTGTAGGATTTTGTTCTTCTGTTGGGTTTCTGGGATCTTGACTATTATATGTCTATGTGTAGATATTTTTTGATCATGGCTAGGTGGAGTTCTATATGCCTCGCTTATCTGTATGTCCAATTCTCCACCTCTGTCTGGGAAGTTTTCTACTATTCTGTGAACAGTTTTTTTTATGTCAGTTGTACTTTCTCCTGTTTTTTCATGGACTCCTATCAGTCTTATGTTATTCTTCTTTGTATCATCTAGCAGCTGTTGTATTGATTTCTCATGGTCCCTTACTATTTTTAAGAAATCTCTGTTTTCATGGTCCTTAACCATAATCCTGTCTTCTATATCTGATATTCTGTCTTCAGATTCCCTGAATCTTCTCTGCATGCTTTCAATGGAGTTTTTAATCTCCTGAATATCTGTTTGAATCTGTTTCATGGATTCCATTTCTTTCTTATGTTGGGTGATCATGCTTTCCATTTCTTTCTTATGCTGGGCATTTGTGGCTTCCAGCATGTTTCTGAGCTCATCTATTTTTTTTATCTGTTTCTGTTCTAGAGCCTCTAATCATGTCTTTCACTCTGTTCACCATCTTTGTAGTTATCTGGGAGATTATTTCTGCTTTGAAGTTTTCTCGAGCCTCATTCATCTGTTTTGTTACTTCCTGTGCTATCAGTTCAGGGTGTCCAGGTGGTTGATTATCAGACTTTTGCACCTCATTTCCTCCAGAAATTGCCTTTTATGGGGTGGAAGTCTGGGTTTGTGACTTGCTTAAATGCCTTCTCATTTCTGTTTTTGGTACTGTCCCTGATTTAGTTCCTGGGTTGATATTATGAAGTTGTTTATTGTAAGTATCTTTGTTGTTGTATTTAAAACCCTTATGGAATGATTGCTTCTCAGAGGTGTCTTCCAGATATAGCTGGTCTTTAGGTTTTGAGTCTCTAATGACTCTGAGGCTATCTCCTTTTCATTATACCAGGAAGGAAAGCTGTTTAGATCAATCACACCTTAGCCCAAGTGATACAATCGGCAACACCATAGCATTAAATACCTCTTAAAGAATGACAGTTTGTGGTAGTTATTAATCTATCACCTTTAAAAAATAAAGGGCCTCCTTCAAGGTGTGTCTCTGCTGTCACAATAGACAATGTGGGAAGCAGTGTGCACTTACAAGTCAATGAGTCTCAGTAAGCTAGTCCCAGACCCGTGAGATTCAGGCAGATTTCTGGTTGTAAGTCCCAAGTTGAGCTCCCTGTCCTCCTGCAGGGTTTTACTCTGCAGGTTCGTACTGCAGGTTTCAGCTGCTTTTCCCCTGAAGAAAGTCCAGTTTCCGATGGGAGCTGATAATCCCTCCAACTTACCAATCATGGTGGTCTGGTGTGCCTTTATTGCAGAGATTCCCTTCACTTTTCCAGTGGGCTTGTTTTCATCAGGGAGCCTGAGACAGGCACTGTCTCTGTTGTTCACTTCTGGAGCTCAGCACAGTGGCTTTTGTTCCCCTGTACCTCTGCAGTGTGTGACCAAGTAGCTGCACAGCCAAAAGCCCAGAGGCTGGGGCGGGGGTATTGTTGGAGGCACCCATGCGGCCCAACCGTCAGCTGGTGGGCCTGCCTGGGGGTGTCCTCCTCACCCTGTCTGGTGTCTGGTGGAAAGCTGGTGGAGCAAACTGGAATAAGCAGGTCCCGGCCAGCCTGCAACCGCTCGGCCCCACTCGGCCCCTTTCATTTTCTCATATTAATTCCATTCCCTTCTTTCTTCTCCCCTACCCTTCCAACTTCCCATTTCCTTTTCCCTCTTTTCTTCTTATTTCACATTATCTATTATACCTTCTAGTCCTTATTTACACTTTCAGTTTCTCACACTAGAGAAACTATTCGGTATTTACACATGTGTGTCCTGTTTATTTCACTTAAGAGTATTGCCTCAATATGCATCCACTTGTTATAAATGACTCTAATTTCTCTTTTTTATGGCTGAGTAGTACTCCATTTTATAAATAAATCGCATTTTCTTTATCCAGTCTCCAGTTGATGGGCATTTGGGCTGCTTCCAAGTTTTAGCTATGACAAATTGTGCTGCTATGAACATGGGTACACAAATATCACTGTGGTATGATTCTTTTAAATCTTTGGGGAAGATACTGAGCAGGGAAATAGCTGGGTCAAATGGGACTTCCAGTCTTAGTTCTTTGAGGCATCTCCATACTGATTTCCACAGTGGTTGCACCAGTCTATACTCCCACCAGCAGTGGAGCAGTTCCCACAGCCCCACCAACATTTGTTATTGGTTGATTTCATGATAGCAGCCATTCTTTCTGCAGTGAGGTAGAATCTCAGCATTGTTTTCATTTACATCTCTTGAATAATGACTGATGTTGAGCATTTTTTCATATGTTTATTTGCTGTTTGTATTTCTTTGTTTTAGAAATGTCTGTTCATTTCAGATGCCCATTTTCAGATTGGGTCTTTAAATTTGGGAGGTCTGATTTTTTAAAGTTCTTTATAGATTAGAGATAGTAGACCTTTGTCTGAGGAACAGCAGGTGAAAATTTTTTCCCACATTGTGTGTTGTCTTTTCACACTGTTGGTGGTTTCTCTTGCTGTGCAGAAGCTTTTTAATAAGAAGAGATCACACTTGTTGATTGTTTGTGCTAGTCCATGGGCAGTTGAGGTTTTGTTCATAAAATCTTTTCCTACACCAATGTCTTCAAGAGTTCTACCCTAACCACTGTTCGAGCTGATTCAATATTTCCATTTTTTTTTTTTTTTTTTTTGGTACCAGGGATGGAGCTTGGGTCCTTGTGCTTGCACAGCAGGTGGCGAAACCACTGAGCTAAATTCCTGGCCCAATATTTCTATTTTAATATTTAGATCTTTAATCCATTTCAATTTTAGTGCATGGTGAGAGATATAGGTATAGTTTTAATCTTTGGCAAGTTGAAACCCAATTTTTCCAGCACCAGTTATAGAAGAGGCTATCTTTCCTCCAGTGAGGGTGTTTGGTTCCTTTATCGAAGATGAGATGGCTGAGTATGTCTGGAGTTGTTTCGGCATCTTCTAATCTGTTCCACTGGTCCTCAGGTCTGTTTCTTTAGCTTTGTAGTATAGTTTCAAGTTGGGGATTGTGATGCTCCCTGCCATGTCTCTGTTACCTAGAATTGCTTTTGCTATTCTAGGTCTCTTGTTGTTCCAAATGAATTTTTGGTTTGTTTTCTCAAGGTCCATGAAGTATGCTGCTGGGATTTCAATTGGGATTGCATTGAATCTATATAGCAGTTTTGGAAGTATGGCCATTTTCACTATATTGATCCTTCCTACCCAGGAGCAAGGTTTCTGATATCGTCTTCAATCTCTCTTTTCAGAGTGCTCTAGTTTTCAGAGAAGAGGTCTTTGATTTCTTTTGTTAGGTTGATTCCTAGGTATTTCAGTTTTTTGGATGCTATTGTGAAAGGAATTGTTTGCCCTATTTCTCTCTCAGTGAGTCTGTTGCTCGTGTAGAGGAAAGATACTGATTTTTGTGTGTTGACTTTGTATCCAGCTACTTGACTGAATTTGGTTATTAAGTCTAGAAGACTTTTGTTGGCATTCTTGGGGTCTTCTATATAGAGTAACATGTCATATGTAAATAATGACAACTTGACTTCTTCATTTCCTATCTTTATTCCTTGTATTTCTTTCTCTTGTATAATTGCTGTTGCAAATGTTTCCAAGAGTGTATTGAACAAGAGTGGTGATATTGGACATCCTTGTCTTGTTCCTGATTTTAGTATGAAGGATTTCAGTTTTTGACCATTTAGTATGATATTGGCTGTTGATTTTTCATAGATGGCCTTTATCAGATTGAAGAAGAGACCGTCTATTCCAATTTTTTTGTAGGGTTTTTATCACAATAAATGCATATTGGATTTTGTCACATGCTTTTTCTGCATCTATTGAGATGATCATATGTTTTTTGTCCTTGACTCTATTGATATAGTGTATTACATTTACTGATTTGTGTATGTTGAACCATCCCTTCATCCCTGGGATGAATCCCATTTGGTCGGGGTATATGATCTGCATTCTATTTGCCAATATCTTATTAAGGATTTTTGCATCTGTGTTCATTAGTGAGATTGGCCTTTAGTTGTCTTTTTCAGTTGGGTCTTTCTCTGTTTTGGGGATCAAGGTGATGCTTGCTTCCAGGAATGAATTTGGGAGTACTGCTTCCGTTTCAACTTCATTGAAGGGTTTAAACAGTAGTGGCCATAGTTCCTCTCTGAATATCTTGTAGAATTCAGCAGTGAAACCATCAGGATCTGGGCTTTTCTTAGATGGTAAGTTTTTAATTATGTTTTCCATTTCATTGATTGATACTGGGTTGTTTAGAATTTTTTGGTCTTCTTCGTTCAACTTTGGCAATTCATATGTATGTAGGAATTTGTCCATTTCTTCTGTGTTTTCCATCTTATTGGCATATAGGTTCTGGAAGTAGGTATTGATGATCCTCTCGATTTCTGCTGTGTCTGTTTGTAATTTCACCCTTTTCATTCTTAATTGCATGGATTTAGTCCTTTTCTTTCCTTTTTCTGATAAGGTTGGCTAAGGGTTTGTCAATTTTGTTGATTCTTTTGAAGAACCAACTCTTGGCTTCATTAATATTTTGTATCATTTCCTTAGTCTCCATTGAAATGATTTCTGCTCTGATCTTATAATTTCCTCCCTTGTATGACCTTGGGGTTTGTCCTGCTCTTCTCTTTCTAGAAGCTTGAGGTTCAACATCAGGTTGTTTAATTGGGCTTGCTCTGTTTTCCTAATACATTTATTCAGTGCTATTAATTTCCCTCATAAGCCTGCTTTCATTGTGGCCCATAGATTACAATATGTTGTATTGTCATTGTCATTTAATTGAAGGAACTATCTGATTTCTTCTTTAATTTCCTCTGTGACCAATTGGTTACTCAGAGTGTGTTGTTCAATTTCCATGTGTTTATGAAATTTTTGCAGTTTCTTTTGCTATGGATCTCAAATTTCATCGCACTATGGTTTTATAATATATAGGGGGTAACTTTAATTCCTTTGCACTTACTTAAACATGTTCTGTGAGTGAGTATGTGGTCTGTTTTGGAGAACGACTTGTGTGGTGCTGAAAAGAGTGTGTGTCCTGATTTTGTAGGGTGGAAGACTCTGTAAACATCTGTTAAGTTCATTTGTTCAAGAGTTCGATTGAGTTCTAGTATTTCATTACTTATTTTTTGTCTAGTTGATCCATCTATTTATTACAGTGGGGTATTGATGTCCCCTACTACTATTGTATTAGTGCATATATGACTTTTCATGTCCGTTAATATTTGTTTTATATAGTTGGCCTCACTAGTGTTTGGTCCATAGATATTTGATTGTCATCTCTTCCTGTTGGATTGTTCCCTTTACAAGGATGTAGTGTCCTTCTTTGTCTCTGCTAATCAGTGTTGGTTTGAAATCCACTTAATCTGCAAAGAGGATAGTTACTCCTGCTTTTTTTTGGGTTCCTTTTGCATGGAGTATTGTTTTCCACCCTTTAACTTTCAATCTATATGTTTCTTTTTGAATTAAGTGTGTTTCTTGTATGCAGGATTTTGTTGCATTTTGCTTCTTCACCCATTCTGCCAGTCTGTTTCTTTTGATTGGTGAAATGAGACCATTAACATTGATGGTAATAACTGATACAGTTTGACTTATCATTGTCATGACTTTTTCTCTTTGTTGGATTCTCCCCCTTTACATTGAATTTCTTCTCACACTCAACAGATTCATTCTGCTATGCTTCCTGGGGTTGTGATCCTCATTGTCTTTTCCTAGGATATTGTTTAAAATTTTTTGGAGTGCTGATTTAGTATTCATGAAGTTTCTGAGGTTCTCTTTGTCATGAAAGTATCTTATTTTTCCATCAATTTTGAAAGATAGTTTTGCAGGGTACATCAATCTGGGTTGGAGGCTCTTTCCCTTTAGGGCTTGAAGTACATTACTCCAAGCTCTTCTTGCTTTGAGGGTTTGTGTTGAGAAGTCTGCTGTGTTTCTGAAGGGCTTCTCTTTGTATGTAATTTGTTTGTTTTCTCTGCTTGTAGAACTTTGTTCTTCTGTTGAGTTTCTGGAATCTTAACAATTATATGCCTATGTGTAGATTTTTTTTGATCAAGGCTAGTTGGAGTCTTATATGCCTCACTTATCTGTATGTCAAGTTCTTTTCCCCTGCTTGGGAATTTTTCTGCCATTACTTTTGTGAACAGTTTTTTTTATGTCATCTGCACTCTCTCCTGTTTCTTTGTTGACTCCAATCAGTCTTAGGTTATTGTTCTTTGCATTGTCTAGAAGCTGCTGGATTGATTTCTCATGGTCCTTTACAATTTTAAAGCAGTTTTTCTTTTCCTGGTCACTAATTGAAATCTTATCTTTTATATCTGAAATTCTGTCCTCACATTGACTCATTCTGCTGAGTAGACTTTCAGTGGAGTTTTTAATCTCCTGCACATCTGTTTGTATCTGTTTTATGAATTCCATTTGTTTCCTATGCTGGAATTCCATCATGTTCCTTGGCTCCTCTATTATTTTATCTGTGTTCTCTCTAGATTTATTAATCATGTCTTGCACTATGGGTACAGTCTCTGCTGTTGTCAGAAATTATTTCTGATTTCATTTTTCCAGATCCTCTTTTGTTGCCAGTTCAGGGAGTCCAGGTGATTGAGTATCAGAATGTTCCATCTCATTTTCCTTTGGGATTGCTATAGGTGATCTGGAAGGTTTTGAGACTTGTTTAAGTGTCTTCTCATTTTGACAGCGGAGGGGGTTCTGTTGCCACCCATGCAGATCACCTCCTCTGTGGTGGGTGTGGTGGAACAGTGGTCTAGAAATCCCTTCCTTTGATCTGGGAATGGTAGAATGGTGGCCCAGAAGCAGTGGAACAGCAGCCTAGAAGCCCCTTCCTCTGTGCTGGGAGTGGTAGAACAGTGATCTGGAAGCCCCTACCTCTAGACTGGGAGTGGTGGAATGACAGCCCGGAAGCCCCTTCCTCTGCACACTAGCGATTATTTAGGTTCAAGAATCATTGGGTGTCTATTGGCTGAGTGAGATGGCCCATGTCTGTCATCCCAGCACTCTGGAGGCTGAGGCAAGAGCATCTCTGTGAGTTCAAGCCCAGCTGGGACTACATAGTGAGTTCAAGTCCAACCAGAAAGTTCATAGAGGTTTCTGTCCATAATCAGCTGGCTCTGAGACTGGGATGGCAAATAAGCATCCCAGCTGAGAAACAACATGGGCACAAGTCAGAAAAGGTAACAAGAGGGGCAGTTCATGGCACTCACAGGGCAACAAGAGAGAGAGACTTCACCACCTCTTCCTGCCTCTTTTATCCCATCCAGACTCCAGCTACCATAATTATGTGAACCAATTCCCTCAGTAAATCTCTTCTTGTGTTATTCTCTTTACCTCTCTATATATCTTATTTGTTTTATCTCTCTGGAGAAACTTGATTAATTTTATTATGTTACAAAATCATGCATGGTTAACCAAATAGTGCATTCAAAGTACAAGATTGACTAATGATTTGTACCATCATGGAATGCAAAAGTTCATGGATATGGTTTCCAGTATCACATTTTGGCGTAGTATCAAAGTAGAATAAGCAGTTACCTGAAAGGCAGTTAAAATGCTACTTTCTTCTTAAATATTATCTGTGTGAAGTCACTTCTTTTCCAGAGATTTTATCCAAATAACACATCATAAAAAAGTTAATATAGAAGCAAATATTAGAAATGAATTGTTTTCAAACAAGCCAGAGGGTTAAGAAGATTGCAGAAGTGCTAATTAATGCCACATTTTTTGCTTAAGTGTATCTCATCTTTTGTGACTGAACAAGTCTATCTACCTTTCTATGTTGACAGTTTAGCTAGGTATAGAATTCTACATTGATTATCATTTCCCTTCAGAAGTACATAGACATTTCTGCATTGTCTTTCTGAATTGCTCTTGAGATATCTGATAGAATTTTGATTTCTAGTCCTTTGTCAGTGATTTTTCTTTGTCTAGAATTTTTTAGATTCTCCTCTTTGTCTCAACCAATTTGAAATATAATGGTGAAATGCTTTGGTGTGTGGCAGTTATGGCTAGCTGCCTACTGAAATCCATTTATTTACAGAGTATATAATTGAAGCTGGAAGGTGTCAGATGAGAAACCTCACTTTCCAGATCTTTGGAAGCTGGATATGGTCATATGAGTAGTTCTCATCAATGGAATATTAACAGAAGGGATGTATGCTGTTTGTACCAGCACTTTTATGGAATAGCTGTTTCTTCTATACTTTTACCTTCCCCTTGCATAGGCTGAATGCAGTGATAATGGTCATTTAATTAGGGGATAATGGCAGAGTTACTAAATGAGTAATCATGGATGCAGAATCATCACATGGATGAGACTTTTTGTTCCTCGAACTTCTGTGTGAGTGAGATATAAATTTCTATTGTATTTGAGCCATGTTTTAACATATTTACAAAAATCTTGGTGTCAGTTGTTGTAACAACATAACATGGGTCTATTCATATATCAGGTTGTGCATTTAGTAGCAATGTCATTATGGAAAATGTCCTTTATTTATAGATATTGTCTTTTATTATTTCATTGATAATGTATTCCCCCTTACTTTCTCAGTTCCTGCTTTCTAGAATGCCAGTTAACAGATGTGGATCTCTGAGTTAACTCTCTAATTTTCTCATTTTGTCTTTCCTATCATCAAACCTTTTTTAGGGAGGGGGAGCATGCATCCTTGATATGTCCTAAAGTTTATTTTATTTTTTTGTTTTGTTTTGTTTTCTTTCTTTTTTTTTTTTTTTTTGAGACAGGGTCTCACTCTGTAATTCAGGCTGGTCTTGAACTCACTATGTAGCTCCAAGCTAGCCTCAAACATGCAGTTCTCCTGCCTCAGCCTCCCATGCTGAGATTACAGTCATGTGCCACCACACTCAGCTTAAAGTTTATTTTTAATACATTAGTGCATTTTTAGTTACATCATATTTTTATTCCTGAAAGCTATTGGGTTCTCAATGTTATTTATGTTTCTGTTTTCAAATTTTCTTCTGTTTCCTGCATTTGTTTGTTCTAGATTCCTTTCATCTATCTGCTTATTTATTTAGGTTGCTTTCTTTAATATTAGATGCTATTTTTCCAAAGGCTGCTAATCTTTGAGTGCCTGTTTATACAAAAGAGGAAGGCACCTAGAAGCTGGTCAGAAGCTCTTCATGCATGTGGTGTGAAGGACCTTGTTGTGTGCTGCATTGTAGTGTGATGAGGCAACGAGGTGGCTTTTCCTTTATTATATTCTATAATTTGAATAACCTTAAATTTGTTCCCTTAGATTAAGTAGGGTCCTCAGAGAGGCATCCTCTAATTTCTGGGTTAGGACTGGTCGCAGGCCCTGCAAGGAGCAGGAATAGGGAAATGAACCTGGTGATGGTGGGGTTATGGGACTGGGAATTTTCATCATTTTTCCACAAATACTTTCATTATTCTCCTGTTTTCATAGACTATATCACCTCACATTTAGGAATATAATCATCCTTATAAAGAAAAGCTCTTATTTTCTTTGTATTTCAGGAAAGAATAGCAGCCTGGCTCCTTAGCTTGTATGTGGCGTGATTCTCCCGACTCCTGAGCCTTGCATCTCTCCTCCCTGGGCGGGAAGCCTGGGAGAGAGAGAAGGCTGAAATCTGGGCCGGGTGAGAGTGGAGAAGACCAGGTGGGCCTTCTGGGTGTGGATGCTGGCCACGGAGCCAACTGCGAGATGGGGCAGGGGGCGTTTCTGAATCTTCATTTTCATTTGCATAACCCTTGTGGTGACTGGGACGAGTAGCCCACCCCAGACTTTGATCCCGAGCTGACACCTTTCCCCACGGATGATCTTAGTCTCACTGCCCAAGGCCAGCAACCCAAAATCTCTCGTCTATTGGCCATCCACCCTGAGTAGTCCAACTCCGACCCTACGCAGCACTCCAGCAACCCTCACCCCCGTGGTTCAGCCTCTCCCTTCCATCCTAGCCGGCCCTAATGTTCTCTTCCCCGGTCAGGCAGCCCCATCACGGCCCCAGTGCTGGTCTCAGCCTCTCCACTGGGCCTCAGCTCCGGATCCCCCCGGTCCAACACCCTTTTCTCCGTACCAGTGCTGGCCCCTCTCCCATATTTATAAGTGTCCGGTCAGGGCGGGCGGTGGGCGAGGCGTCCCCAGCACGTATGGTAGGCTGGGTACTGTGGCCGTGCCATCACGTGTGCTGGTGTGCCATGTCAAGGCCATGTAGAGTGCATTGAACAGCATATTTTCACGAATAAAATTGTTTTAAATATTAAAAAAATATTTAAGATTCCTGTTTTCCATGGTATCCTGTACCGGTACCATCAAGGGTATCAGGTGGTTCTAAGCACCTGAGTCTGTGATTTTGGGGCAAGAATCACTGGACATTTTGGGGGCATCTTAACAACTAAACTCAGATTTAGCCCCTCTGTTCTAACTCTGTTAGTAATTGACCATACAATTTTTAGCTTTTAAAATTTTATCGAAGTCTTTTATTTGATGTCACTTCATATTCTGTTCTCTTTGTCCTTGTGAGATTAGGTACTGTTTATTTAGTATGTTTCATACTGCTGGCATAGAAGAGAGAGACAGAGAGACAGAGAGAAAGAGAGACAGAGACAGAAAGAGAGAGAGAGACAGAGAGGGAAGGGAGGGAAGGGAAACACAGATGTGTTTAATCTGCCATATATAACCTAAAATATATTTCTTTGGATATGATAGGAAGTTTGGAATAATATTTGTACTTTTATGAACCCAGGAAGAGAAGGAAAAAAGGAGAGACCTTACAAATGGAGGAAAAAATCTTATTAAAATTTCATCCCATACTTTCTCCCTTGTAATTTTACTGAGACATTTCCTGGGCTAAGTCATCCAATGAGAAACAGAGCTTCTCTGTAATCTTCTTGCTAAGTAACATTACACTGTCAGACATTAAATTCTTCACTCAGTCTATAGGATATATTGCTCATATAAATTGTAAATGAACTATGTTAATCAGATCCACCACTAAGTAATTTGCTTAAGTTCTCCTGCTGGTTAGAAAACCTCAGATTCTTTGGTCTATTTTTTTTTTTTAGCTGACAATTCAAATTAATGAAGAAAAATACCAGCTCTGGTAGATTAGAACCTGAAACACAACTTGAAGCCAAAAGCCTGTCTTTATATTATTTCACAGAAATGTCCTTTCTATTAATTCAAATTAGGTTGCCAGAGGGCAGAAGCAATGGTGCGTATTTCTTTTGTGTACTCTGTCCTTCCTTTAGAGTACATTTAGTTTTTTCCTCTCTCTCTTGCCAGTATCTGAATCTTCTGATGTGTTTGTCAAAAATGTGCATCTACTGAACCAGAATCTCTGAAGAAGGGCCTTGCAATCAATCAGACTTTTAGCAGGCATCCTGAATGCTTTTTGTTTTCAGCAATGAGGATTGAATCCAGAGCTTTTGCACTGAGCTATATCCCCACCCTTTTGTTATTTTTATTGTGAGACAGGGTCTTGCTAAGTTTCCAAGTTGCACAGAATGGGCTTCAACTTGTGATCCTCTGCCAAAGTGATTCTTTTTTTTGAGGCAGAGTCTCAGTATGTAATTCAGGCTGGCTTTGAACTCACTATGTAGCCCAAGCTCTCCTCAAACTCATGGCGATCCTCCTGCCTCAGCGTCCCAAGTGCTAGGATTACAGTCGTGTGCCACTATACCTGGGCCAAGTGGGTCTTATTACTGGGAAGTCTGATGCCCACTTTCTCACAGGGTGCTAAGTGATGCAGACACTATTGAACCATTGTAAATGTTAATCGCATACTAGATATAGTTGAAATTTATTTATATTTTAATTTTCTTGAAAAGAAATTATGATAATTTTTAAGATTAGAATTTTAATGTGTAGTCTCCAATGAAGCCTGTGTAACAATTTATATAATTTCAGAGAAAATTCTTTCAAAATTTGGGTGGGATTATTTTATAAGGTATTAACAGTTGAGTCTTGAAGTCCTTAAATTCAAAGTATTCAATATGAATGACTCCCATCTCCCATTTCCTTTTGGACTCTTTCCATTCTTTTCTTCTGTTGTTGCTCCAGCAAGACACTGTTGCCTCACAAATCACCTTGAATGTGGCAAAGACAGCAATCATTTTATGCTTATCAGTGCCAAGAGCACAAATATGGATAAGGCACAGTGGGGTGGCTTTTCTCTGTTCCCCAGCATCTGGGGCTTCAGATAAAATGACTATGATGGGAGTCAGGAGGGGACTCTTTTAACCACTTGTGTGGGCTGGGAACGAAAGAGCCTGGACTCAGCTGGCCCTCAGCTGGGGTGTGTACTGTCTCTGTGTGGTTTGCGTTTTGATAGCATAGGGCTGGCATGTGAGAGGGGGCATTGACAAAAGGGCCACCCAATGGGGGTGACTCGGGGCAAGCAGGAGCTGCATGGCCTTTTATGACTCAGCCTCCGATGCTGTAATGCATCACTTCCACCCTACTGTATATTTCAAAGCAGTTACAAGTTCACCCATGGAGGCATGAGACAGACTTCATCTCTTAATGGGCCAAGGACCAAAGAATTTTGGGGCCACGTTTTAAAATCATCACAACTAAACTAAGAAGCACCTTTAATCCTTTGATTTCTAAAATTCTTCTTCGGCCTTTTGTTTGATGTTAATAAATAAGAATATTTCTCTTCTAGGTGAGGCAAATATAGCCAAACACTCTACCTATATAGTCTTATTTTCATATATAATTTTCACAACCACCCTATGATACTGACTTAACAAATGTAGACACTGCTATGTTGAGAGGTGAAGCCATGTGGTCAAGGTTACACAGTAAGGGCAGCCAGACTCCCGAGCACAGGGCCCTGCTATCTCAGTGGCTGGACTTTCATATGCATGTGAGAGCCTCCTGTAGGGAGTCCAAGGAAGCTTACATAATCTAATGTCACTGGTGAGAGCTGAAATAAATCTCTAATCAAATTCTATCAAATATTCCAAGACTTCAAAAAGTTGCTTTTGGCTAAATGGTGGCAGGATCATAAAGCTTATCATCTAGGAGAACACTAAGGGGCTACAAATTTTTAAGGTTTTCATTTCCTGTGGAAAAAAGAAAAATGTTTTTAGTTGCACTCTGCTGCTGAATTTTGACCAGGGTGTAAAAGATGCCTTTCTCTATGAAAAGGGCAAGATACTTCCATTTGTTTTTCCCCAAGGGGTTGGCTGTTTGGTCTAGTTTTTGTGATAAGCTGACTAAGGGCCAGGAAATGTCAGGTGTGTGCAAGGCCTGTGTAGCAAAACCATGGACAGGAGGAAGAAAGACTGGTATCAGGTGGAGCTATAAATAGAAAGTGGGCCCAGGAAGGGTCAGACCAGAGGACATGGAGTTAACTCGCCTAAATCATTAAAGCTCGACTCAGAATCTATACACCAGGGCAAGTCAAAATTTGGTTAATGAAGCTGAAGCTCAAACTGGAAATAAGAATTATGAGCTGGGGAAGCTGCAGAAGTCACCATCTATTGAATTAGAAAAGTGAAGCCGTGCAAGCCTACACTTACTCCTCTGTAAGGCCTGTTTTTAGTGGCTGGTGGAGGAAGAGGTGAGTCTAGAGGTGGGTGCCCGTTTTCCTGAAGGTTTCCTTTCTTATGATTTACAGATATAAGAACAGCAAAGTCCCAAGAACCAGCTTCACAAATCAGAAAGAATAAGGCAAAATCAGCCTTGGGTTTTTTTCCTTCCCATTTCTTCTTAGAGTTTTGTTTCCTAAAATAGGATCATTTACCTGCAATCTTATTTATACTTACTTCCTATGGAGACATAATATGGTCTTAATGCTACCCTTAAAGGGTATGAGAGTGTCTTTTCTTGATATTATGATTTTTGTGAACCCATGAGTTACGTGCTTGCTTACTTTATACTCCTCCTTTATGCTACTTGACATTGTAGAATCAGTTCATTAAATAGTATTACCCAGCCTTTTCCCCTTCCTGAGCAATCTAGATAAATGTTACAAGGCTTTGAGTCAATCAACAATATTATTTAGTATCACTTTTTTGCCAATTATTGTATTAAGTTAAAAGGTAACAAATATATGGTAAATCTAGCAATGTTCCTTGTCCTTTTTTGAATGTATGTAATTGGTCACTGTCTATCAAATCTGACCTTTGATCTTTTTCAACATATTTTTCAGGTAGCCACTTACATTTAATTTGAGTACTTAAGGTCAAGTATAGTGCATTAGTAAGTGAATGAAGAAAGAATGCAATTAATTTGGACTAACTGTGGAACAGAATAGACTGATTTGAAGAAATGAAAAGACTGATACACAAATATAACAAATGGAGGAAACCTGGAACCAGGGCTGGCAGATGTGGCTGATTTTCCTCCATATTCTCTTGGCTCTCGGAGGCCCCACCCCTTGGCAAGTTCTCATCCTTTCTCTGGCTGTTTCTCCAGTGTTATTAGAGCTTGCACCACTGTAAACGATAAACCAGAAAGTTTGAGAGTGTCAACTCCTGGGGGAGAACCCTCCATCAGTAAGGAAGGCAGTGGTAGACAAAAGCCTCCATCCTCCCCATGTCCTAGGGAGTGGGTCCTGAGGTTCATCTCAGAAAGTCTCTCAGAGCAAGTTCAGTCAGTTTGAGCCCCTTTTGCTTTTTATTAGCTTCTTCTCCCTTCCCTGTCTCACTTTTTAAACTTCTTTACATGTTTTGCTGGGTTTTCTTTCCAAGTCATTTATCTGTCTTTAAGTTCTTATCTTAGGGCCTGCTTTGAGAGTTGTCCAAAATAAGGTTCTAGGCTAACAAACTATTATGGGAACCATTAAAATTCAAGTTAGGCAAGATGAATACGTTGTAGAGATCTGCCATATAACATAGTGCCTATAGTTAGCAATAGTGTATTGTGCACTCAAAAAAATTAAGAAGGTAGATCTCGTGTTAAGTGTTCTTTTCACAAAATGAAACAAATACCCACAAAGGAAACTTGGTATTTATGGATATGTTTATTACCTCAATTGTAATGGTCTCACAGTGTATGTATATGTCCAAACTCATCAAATTATATTCATTAAATATGTGGAACATTTATATAGCAATTATACTTCAATAAAAGTAATTTAAAAATGATAATTTATGTAATTAACATCACTTTTAATATCTACATGGGAGTCATTAGTTTTATGATGCAATCTTTAGAGTAGGGAGGACCAGTGGTACGTTGGGTTATTGTTGACAATTCCTTTTCTCTCCCAGAAGGAATATTGTATAGCTCTGTTCAACTCTGTTGAACTCAGAGGTACCCACATGTCTGCTCATAGTTTTCCATATCATTTTTCCCTCTGCCATAAGCAGACAAAGTCCTTTATCAAACTACTCTGAAAGAAAGGGCTCTGTAGAGAAGATGGTAGACATAGAACAGAGCCTGAGTTGATCTACAACAATAATGTTAGGAAGAAAAGGTCCAAAGGGGAAGGGGAAGTGGGAGGGGTAAGGGAAAGGAAAGAAGGGAAAGGAAAAAATATGGGAAAAGGAAAAAATATGGGAAAAGGAAAAAATGGAAACAAAGTCTTTGTAAATAGGGAGGGTTGGAGGGTTTGAAGGGAGGGCAAGGGGATGGGGAAAAAATAAGAATGAATATATATCATGTACAGGTACAAATTCCCAATGATGAATGTCATCATATTATATACCTACAATGTACCAATAAACTTAATAATAATAAAAAATAGGGGGTTTTTTGTACATTACTGAGATTTTTAAGCAGTTTGTTACCACAGCATAACTTAGGCTAGATTGACAAATACAGAACCATTAAAAATAAATGTGTGTGTTGGCCTGCAATCCTAGCTACTGAGGAGCCTGAAGCAGGACAATCAAGATTTTGAGATCAGCCTAGGCTACATAATAAGAGCCCATCTCAAAAAAACCATTGTTTAAAATCTTGACTAATCATAAGATTTGTCTTAGTTACTTTTCTCTCACTGCTGAGAAAAAATTCTCGACACCCAAAGTTAAAGGGGGAAAGCTTTATTTAGCTTACAGTTTGTAGAGCTTTCAGTTCATAATCAGCTGGCTCCAAGGCAGGGTGGCATGACAGACAGGCATCGAAGAAGAAAAACAGTTCAGATGGGGCAAAAGGTAGCAAAGCAACAAGGAACAAGACAAGCCTCTTTCTGTCCCTTATATTGTCCATGCTACTAGGATTAGGGTGGTACCAAACCAATCAGTGGACTGATTTAGTAATCACTTGCCCTTAATCTTAGCACCTTTAATCCTAGCATTGTATCATGAATCAGTCACACACTCTAGATTCAGCCACCTCTGAAAAAGCCCCACCTATGATTGCATGAGGCTTTGGAGGGACAACTAGACACAGGCCATTACAAGATTTATTAGAGAGATCTTACATTTATAAATTTAAATACTGATTCTAACTTAGTAGTTTGGAAGCAGAATGTAGAAATCTGCATTTAAAAAAATATTTCAGATGAGTCTAATGATCTGTCTGAAAGCCACCCATTTTGCTAATTTTAAAGGTGAAAGGAGATTGATAATCTGAAAAGTTTCTATTCTTTTAACAAATTTGTAAAAAAATAGCATTGTGATCATGGTCAGAGTTTGAATTAATTATTAAATCTTTTCTCCTAGAGAGCATAAAAGGAAACTCAATATTCAGCATACCAAAATGAGAATCTCTGAATTAGTTTCATCAAAACTAGTAATGTTTATTGTATTTCATGTAAAGGTCATCTAGGTTCACACCTAATCAAAAATGATAAATGCAGCATGTTACTGAGGCCATTAGTGGGTCAGAAAGGCAAAAGAATAGTTGGGGTTTAATAATAGAAAGAAAATTTGTTGCATAGATATACCCAGAGAAGCAGTGTCCTTGCTATTACAAGATTACACGTGCCCAAGGGGAGCTTGTCATGGTGACTAGGAGATCAAATTAAAAGTGCTTGAAGGGCAGCTGATGAAATTTTCTAGCATCACACTCACCTGGTAGCTCTGTCCTAGTCCCTTATCTGGGTCACCATATATGTTTACATTATAGAAATAACCTATTCAATTCAATTTTGACTTTGCACTTACTAAGGATGGCATTTTAATAGATGCTGCTGGTGTCTGAATTCTCTCAAGGAGAGTGGGGCAAAACATTGGGTTACACACACGGGTGATATAAAAGAGAACATGATAAATAAGAAGGAACATTCCTTACACTGACTTAGTTTCCTCAGTGATCTGTGTCTGTGAGGGAACTTTTGGTTGAAGGGACTCTTGCATATTTGTTCAGTTTAAGTCCCATAGTCAAGGCTGTTGCTAGGCGTGTTTCACAGAACTCAGAGCTGCATGAGCTGCTGTGAAAGGTAAGATCATTCTCAGCTTGTATTTCTTTATTACCACTCATTTTTAATGCATTGCAATCTGGCATTTGGTACCACTGTATTTCTCAAATTAACCTGTCCAAAATTCACCAGGACTTAGCCAGTTCATCTCTTTGTATTTTGACATTATTGATAAATCTCTTCTATTAAAACTTTTTCTTAAGAAAAACTTTATAAAATTGCTCTAGTTATTACATATCTATTATATTCTCACACTGTGTTTTAGAGGTCTAACAATAAGAGCTTTCATTTACTAATCCCTTGTTACATGCTAGAGACTTTGTACCTATTATTTTTAAGCCTTTCAACAAACAATTGAAGTAGGCAATATTCAGTCCATTTTTCATACAAGGAAGTGGAGGTTTGGAGGTAGTAATTCCCTACAGTCATAACTACATACAGAGGTGAGACTCAGCCCTATGTCAAGCCTGAAGCTTGTACTCTTTATTGTTATATTGAGGTCTTTATATGAGGCCCTTTTGTGATGTTTAATTTTATGTGTCAACTCAACTAAAGGATGATGAGATAAACTGGGTGAACATTATTTCTGGGTATGTCTATGAAGTTATTTCTGGAAGAGATTAGTATTTGAATCAGTAATAGACTGAATAAAGATTGCCCTCATTAGTACAGGTGGGTATCTCCAATCTGTTGAGGTTCTGAATAGAACAGTTGGAGGAAGGGAAATGTTACTCTCTGTGTTTGAGGTGGGGTATCCATCTCCCACCCTTAGACATCAGTGCTCCTGGTTCTCATGCCTTCAGGCTTGGACTGAGGATTATACCACTGGCTTTTGTGGTTCTCTAGTTTGCAGATGGCAAGCAATGTGAACCGATTCCAATAATAAATTTCATACATAGTTTTATCTATCCTGTTAGATCTATTTCCTTGGAGAACCATTATTAACATGGATTTTAGTGCTGAGAATATGGGAACAGATTCAGAATGAGTTTCTTGGGTTGGTTCTGAGTTTCTGAAATTGATGGTTTAATCTGATTAAGTTATTTCCAGTGATAGAGCAGTGATGGCCCATGACATGAACCGTTTGAGGTAGATACACAAAGAATCTGCACTGGATACTCTTGATCAGCCACTTTAGAGAAGCAAGGTGCTCAGTGACTCCTTATATATACTAAATTCAGGATATTTCTGGAAAATGAAAAAGAATGATATTCATTGGTTGCTTATAATGCTGGACAAAATGATGAAGGGAAGGAATGATCTCAAGGACTTGAATTTCCAGCTCAAGTGATACATAAATGACCTAAGAAGATAGAGGTATATTCTGAGGGAGGGCAATGTCTACTGTGGACACAGGGCTGAAATTGCTGAAAATTAAATGCAGAACCTCATTTCTACAGTTGGCTGAATTACAACATGAGTTGAACTCTCATCCTGGCTAATGTCTGCTGGTAAAGTGAGTATATTAATTGGAAAATACTGGATGCTGTAAAGTGAGATCGGGATGTTTGGAAATACCACAATGAAGCTGGGGACATTGAGCTCATAAATTTGGATGAGTCTTCTTTTCTAGTGGAAGAAGTCTCCTCATCCCCAATAGAAACAATTCTCCAACACCAGGGAAATTGGCCTCTGCAACCCCTTCAGAAGTGACCTTCTCACCCTGAGTGGCGGTATTATTCTCATCCTACTGGCAGACGTCTCCACCCGTAGTGATAGTGGCTCCCTTACCCTTAGTGGTATGGCCTTTTCACTTCATTCTGATGGAATTAACTCTGCACTGCCTGAAGAACTGGTATAGACCATCCCTGAGGCAATTGCCATGCAAGGTAATGCTGAGTCTCTTATGGACTCACCCCAACTATTCCTCTTCACTCCTAGACCTACAGCTAGATTGACGTCTCAACAGATCCATAAATGTGAGAGATAAACTGTGAGACATGAGGAAGTATACTACATGTCAAATGAATTCTTGAGTTTTCTAATTTATGCAAGAGAAATCTGGGGGAACATGTAGGGGAATGGATATTAAAGGTGAGGAATAAGGGTGGAAGAAACACGAATTGGATTAGGCCTAGCTTATTGGTATGACATTGCTAAATGGAGACTTTACATTTAATGTTGCAACTGGGGGAACTAGGAAGGGCTCTATCAGTTTGGTTGATGGGTTTAAAAATGGACCAAAAGTTGGCTCACTGGGTGTGAATTGGAAATGCCTGGCCTATTTGGTTTGATGTAGAGGGGAAATTGGACTTAGAGGGACTGAAATGTCAGATCTAGAGTGGAAACCACAGCTGCGCAGCTGACCAACCTATGTACAGTGGGAGTAACTTGGTCTTGGGTTAGCATGAGCCAAGTGGTAACACTTAACTGACATAAATAAGATGAGAGAGGTTACCCTAGTGAGCAGCTGGCCAAAGTAATCAGAACAGTCTGATTTTCGTAGACCTATGGTCTTGGCTAGTTAAACATAGAGTTCCTAGAAGTGAAATAGACAGGAAGTTGGCTATAATCTTTCTTGATGTGTATAATAGAAAAGTTCCTGGTCTCACAAACAAATGTCTAGCTTCAATCATAAAAATAATCAGTTCGCAGGTTTGGCAAGTTTATGGAGCCAAAACATCTAGAATGAAGAGAAAGTGGTCCCCTTCAGTAAAGTGTCCATGTACTATTAAAAAGAAGAAATCCACAATTACTGGAAGATACTATTACTATAATCCTCCTTTATCCATCCACATATTTGTGCAATATGAATTTTCTTCAGCTATTTCAACCAAACATGACACAGCAACAGATGGAATGCAGAAGCAGATAAGAGAATCCAGGTATCTTCCAAGCAGACACTAAAAGGAAGGACTCTTGTGCACTGCAGAAAATTTATATAACCCTTCTTCTGGTCTTCCCAAAAGCAACGGATGACTTCTTACCAGTACAGCTATGCAATGAGGAAGAAGAAATAATCAGAATTTGGGAGGACTGTCAAATATTGTCTGAACTAATGCTGATTCCAGGAGACCCCAGATGTTTCTGTGCCACATATCAGAGTAGGGGTCTAAGAAGTTTAGGTAACCAATGGAGTTTAACTCAGATCCATCTCACTGTGGGTTCAGTGGGTTCTTGAACCAATCCCATGGTTATTTATTCAGTTTTAGAATGCATAATTGACATAGACATACTTGGTAGCTGGCAAAATCTCCTTATACTTTCACTTTTAAAAATTATTAACAAGCTTGAGTTGTTGTTTGTGTAAATTATATCTTTTGATATTTGTCACAACAAAAATTTAAATATTGATTTATTTAAAATAATACCATCATCTCCTGACATAAATATTATGAGAAATTACTGTTTCCAAACAAAAACTGTAATGATAGAGGTGGCAATCTTTCACATTTTTGCAATTGCTTTTAGTGTCTGCTTGGAAGATACCTGGATTCTCTTAACTGCTTCTGCATTCCATCTGTTGCTATGTTATGTTTGGTTGAAATATCTGAAGAAAATTCATATTGCACAAATATGTGGATGGAAAAAGGATTATAGCAATAGTATTTTCAGGTAATTGTGAATTTCTTCTTTTAATAGTACACGGACACTTTTCTGAATTTTATTACTGCATGTTTGCAGTACATGAAGTTTACATTCATCTCGGGGAGTAGGTATGTGTATATAATACAGTAATATGGTTAGTTTCTTTTTTCAAATCCCCTTTTCTTTCTCACCCACCTCCCCCCCCTTCCCTAAATCCTCTTTCCCCATTTTCATTTTATTGATATTATTAATCTTAGCTCATGTTCATGATATAAAACATACATGGCGTATCTTGATTCCTCTTACTTCCCCTTTCCCCTCACCCCCAGTCTGCTGGACCCCTTCCCATTTGTAAGAGATCTGTCCCCTTCTATCCATCCTTTCTTATGCTCTTGGTTTGTACATTGCCTTACTCCAATGAGAGATAGTATTTGGTATTTAAGCTTATGTGTCTGATTTATTTCATTCAACATTATATTTTCCAATTGCATTATTTTCCTACAGATGTCTCAAATTTGTCCTTTAGAGTCAAGTAGTATTCCATTATATAGAAATACTGCATTTTCATTATCCATTCTTCTGTTGTTGAATGTTGCTGCTTCCACGATTTAGCTATTATGAATTGTGCTGCTATAAACATTGATACGCACATATGCTGTAGTATGTAGCTCTTTGGGAAAGATACCTAGAAGGGGAATAGCTGGGTTATATAGAATTTCTAACTTCAGTTCTTTGAGAAATCACCAAACTGGTTTCTATTATGGTTGTATTAGTTTACATTCCCACCAACAATGTAGTAGGCTTCCTTTTTTACCATAGCCATAATGGCATATTATTTTTTGACTTCTTGATGATAGATAGCCATTCTTGCTGGTGTACGATGGAATCTTATCATTGTTTTAATTTGCGTTTACCTAATGGTCAGTGTACATAGAAACCTAACAAATAGAAGGTTCTTCTTTTTTTGTTGGTTTTAGTTTTTTGAGACAGGGTCTTGCTGTGTAGTCCAGGCTAGACCTAACTAACTATGTAGCCCAAGCTGGCCTTGAACTCAAGGCAATCTTCCTGCCTCAGCCTCCCAAGTGCTGGGATTACAGGCATGTGGCACATGAAGGCTTCTTTTTTTCCCTTATCTTTAAAAAATTTTTATTTTTAACTGATATGTAAAAACATAAAAATTATACATTTTAAATGGGGTAACATATAATTTTTTGATACATATAAACATTTTATGATGACTAAATCAGGTTAAACACATACAGTACTTCAAATATTTATCATTTCTTTATGGTTAAAAAATTTCAAAAAGCTTTCTTCTAGCTTTTTGAAAGGTACAGCATACCATTGTTACATAAAATCACCATCATACGCAATTAGTACACCAGAACTTCTTGCTTCTAACTAACTATAACTTAGTGCCCATTCATTAACTTTTCCTCAACCTCTCTACTCTCTGGGCTCTGATAATCACCATTCTATTCTCAACATAAAAAGGTCAACTTTTTAGATTCCACATATGAATGAAATCATGCAGTACTTGTCTTTCTATACCTGAATTATTTCACTAAACATGATGATCTCTGTTCCATCCATTTTATCACACATGGCAGATTTGTATTTTTAATGGCTGGATAGTATTCCACTGTGTTTATGTACCATACATCCATTTCCTTATCCATTCATCAGTTGATGAACATTTAGGTAGTTTCCATTTCTTGGCTATTGTGAACAGTGCTGCAGTGAACCTAGGAGTATGGATGTCTTGTTAAAATACTGATTTAATTTCTTTTGGATATATGTCCCATAGTAGGCCTGCTAGATTATATAGTAGTTGTACTTTAATTTTATTAAGGTACCAAGGAGAGGTTTCTTAGAGGTTAGTTGTAATGTGAAACCTGAACCATATCAGTGACCTTTTTGTGTTCTTTTGCATTAGAATTCATTGGCCTATTTTGCATTCTGAATGGATCTTTTATCCGTGTTGCATATGCCCATATATGGCTCAACTACACCACTGCTCTTTATAACATTCCAGTGAAGGTAAACATGAATTATGAAGCATGAACAAAAGCAAGTATTGTAAAATATGAATCTATACATGAATGTACTTGAAAAGAGCTAGCAAGTCTGTAAAGCAAATTGATGAGTGCTGCTGATAAAACTACAGACATTGTAGGGGAAATTTCAGATTTTCATGAATATTGAATCAGACTGTAGACTCTATGAGGCTAATGTACACTACTTCTTTGATGCCACAGTATTCACTTTACTAGGCATTAATATAAATAGTATTTATCTTTTGCCATTAACTGCCTAATTAACTTTATTTTCATTGATAGATTTCAATTACATCAGGTCAGGGCCATTGAGTTCTAATTTTACTTTGGCAGCAACTTAAAAATGTTACTTTGCCCATCTGTGGCTGTTTTCCACCAACCTATTCAGCAAATGTGACATTACTTGCTATAGATTTTTATTTCTCACAGAGTGGAGATTTGTCTATACTCATTAACATTGTTAAAGGCTGTTGAGGATATATACTCTCCCACAGTGGGCCAAATCATTTTGATTTTATTATTTTACATATTTGATATAGTACTTACTATATATATATTTTATATACATATATACATTTTATTCCACTGCATACATATATATGGTGACTACTAAGTAGAGATCACATATTAGTTGGTCCCCACCTCAGGGAGAAGCATATGACAAGGTTTTATGTTTCAGTTCTTTTCATTTTCCAGTGGTGAATGAAGTTAACCATACAAATAGATATTGTATTTGATTAAAAGGCAATTATTGTTTACAAAGATGTAAAAGCATAAGCCAGTCCTATTATTTGGTTTCTCCATGTCTGGTTTTTGCTCACAAGGCAAGTTTCTTGACTTTTTTTACTCTCTAGAAGCTAGATGACGGCAAAGCGAGATTGGCTTTCTAAACACAGATGTTCCTATGTACAGTGGTATTTACACTTCAAAAATTACCAAGTGCTTCAGTGTGTTCTTAAAAACATGTCCATACCTGGGTCAAGTTTCTCCCTAAACTGTGAAGCAAGCACTTTTATGTATAACCAACTAATTCCAGTTTTTGTGGCATCATTCTGAAAATAATTATAAAGCCTCACTTGCCGGTCTTTGTAGAAGTATAAAATTGTGTTGGTAGTTGGAACTTCATATCCTGAAGACACTTTATCAACCTCTCAGGACCCTTGTCTTTTTCTGTAAGCAGTAAAATCCAGGTAGAGCTGAGCAGAGACTTTTGGAACTGGGATTTTAAGCCACTGTTGGGCTCCACTTGTATCTCTGTCCTTCATGATATTCTCGCGAGCTCCAATGGCATTGAAAGAGTCCTTACCTTCATTACTTGACTTGATTCTACTTCTTGTTACCTTTCTTCAGAGGTTTTTGGGGGGCCTTTAGAAACAGACAGGAACGAAGCACATCAGTACCGTGATTCCTTTTCCCCTCCTCTGCACAGCTAACTTCAACTCATTTTGTTGTTTTTGTTGTTTGTTTATTTGTTTGTTTGCTTTCTGAGACAGGATCTCTCAGTGCAGTTCGGGGTGGCCTTGAACTCAGTATGTAGTCCAGGCCAGCCTTGAACTTGAACTCTAGGCAATCCTCCTGCTTCAGCCCTGCCCCATGTCCGAGTGCTGGGGTCACAGGCATGCACCACCACATGTAGTTCAACTCCTTTTTAAAGACTGAGCTCAAACATCTTTTCTTCCAGGAAGTTTTCTATGATCACACTCTCCTCTCTGCTGGGCTATTTCTCACAGGACATCTTTGACGTGTGACCATCATAAAATTGGAAAAGCAGATGTTATAACTGACTGCAGATCAGAAGATTTAAAAAAGAATTCTTAATTTCTTTAACTCTGGTGCCTGGGGCCATGTCCAGCATGTGTTCTAGTGGTGCTAACCCGGCCCCAGTGTACCAAGTCTGTTAAAACTCATAGTTTAACCCTTGTGTTCTCACAGAGTTCAAGGAGTCGAAGGGAGAGGCCGTACCTGAGCTGAGGTGGGGGATTGAGCGGGAGAAGGATTTTGAACAGTGAACCAAGTGTAAAAGAATAAAAGCAATGAAGACACTTTATTTTCACTAATATTGCTGGAGTTCTTGTGTAGCTAAGTCCATACAGACAAAATATTGTTGCTAGGATAAGTGAATCAAATCTCACACTTTAAGGTAAAAAAGTCCCAGTGGGGGTGATGAGGTTATCTTACCTGAGTCTGTAGTCGTACACTGAATAATGACATTTCAGTCAGGGACAGACCTCATACACAACGCGGTCTCAGAATATTATGTGACCTAGTGAGGCTGCAGACATCTTAGTTCGTGCTCACACACTCTGCGATGTTCACACAATGCTGGAACCACCTAAGGATGTATTTCTTGGGGTGTCTCCCTTTGGCATGCAACATATGACAACATTTGGTCTCATCACATGGTCTAGTTCCACTATGTTATATAAATTCAAAGAATGAAATATGTTAACAGAAACATTTAAGACTTTTGTTAGATTGCTATGCATTTTGAAGAGATTGGAGATGGGAGATTGAATCTTTCCATCAAGACACAGCAGGAAACACTGTGGCCTAGGTACTTGAATTCTCAGGCTCAGGAGCTCCTCCTCAGCTCTTTTAACACTTCAGTGAAGAATTCAGTGTCCACATTTACAACATTATAAGGAAACCTAGGATTTGCCTTTTCAGCTTGTACACTAGATTTTCAGGTTGATCAGGATTGCTGAATAAATATGAATTACTAGATATTGATTTACCAGAAGATAGTACAATAATTCATACTCAAAAAGAGGCCAGTAAATATTTCTCTTAGAGATTTACACAGTGTAGCCATATGCTTGTCTGTTCTCTCCAGTGAGTGATGACAGCCTTTTCCCATCCCCTCATCTAAGTCCACCTTAAATCACAGGATTTGGATAAGATATTTTAGAAGACCTATACTTTTTGTACCTCCCCTCTGACTGTGTCAGAATAGTGTTCTTTATTCTTAGAATTTAAGAAAATCTATGGATGTGTCTAGGATGAGGATGGGAAAAATTTCAGCGAATAATGTTGTTTACACACTAGCAATGAGAAAGAACTCATTAAACCCAAATTTAATGTGACAATTTCCAAGGAGGAAACTATATACAGGTATTTCTTTTCACTTTGTGGAGGCATAAACCTAAGCCAGATATCTCCTCCATCTCCTTGCCTCAGGCAAATTACTTGATTCAATTTTATCTTTCATAAAAAATGGTATGTCTGTGGAGAAGGTGAAGGTTGGGATCTTAAGCAACACAATGTGATATTGGAATGTTAAAAACGTATACCTCAGACAGCAGTTTGACATTGAAGAGACTATCACAAAAAAATTGAGAAGGTGGATGAAATCAACTTAGTTATTCTTCATTTGTGCTGCACTGAAGAAAATAGAATTCTCCAGGTGATTTTGGTAAAAATATTTTAAAACAAGCTGAGTGTTAACAAAATTTACCACTAACTCATAAAAACTACCAAACATTACCAGCCAATAAATAACTGCACCCCAATTTAGCCCTAAGCTATGTTAGCTCTGAGGCACTTGTGTTTTAAGAATTGATCTGCATACCCAGTTTCTTCTTATAGACATTCTTGTGAATTAAGATGTGATTTTTTTTTTCATTTTTGGATTTCATTTAAACTGACAACACTGGTGGGTAAAGTGCTGAACCAGTTTTGTAGAGATTAGTATTCCTGGTATATATGTATGACCTAGGGAAATGCTTTACAGATTTTTATACCAACAAAACTGTTTCCATTCTGGTACCCACAGAAACAGACTTTGAGACAGCTTCTTAGTGCAAAATATTTATTTTAGAAATGTAGGAAATTCCAGGAGGGAAATGGAGAAATGAGATAGAGTAGGAAAGACAGCTGATGTGAATTACATTAACGAGCCAGTTATTACTAATGGCCTTTGGTACTTAACCTCTGAGGAAACTGGATACATTCTTCAGACATATTCCATTTAAAGACGTTATACTTATATCTCTCTCTGTATATCATATCATATCATATCTATCAACTGCCTACATACTTGTCATCTATCATCATCTAGACAGAAAGCTGAGTATTAATTCCTCACTCCAATCAGTAATTGGTTGAGGGTTTTTTCCAGAGGGGTAATTAATTCCTGGATCTTTTGGCCTACTATTTGCTCAGGAAGAATAGGTTTTCAAAAGCTTCAGAGACAAACCCCTGGACAATGAAATTCACACAGGTAGGTGAAAGTTGACTCCCAGACACTGAAGGCACCAGGGTAACTTGCTACCTCAGAAAGACCTACTGTGCACCCATTGCAGTCATGATTGTTTTTGATAGGGTATTCCTGCTTTACCTACTGCAAGGGCAAGACCAAAAGAACAGCTCTGTAAGATACACATAAATCTGAGATGTGCAATTTGCTTCATAATATAATTATAGAAATAATATTTGTACTTACTTAATGGAAAAACAACATTTTTATGCCACCTAAAGGATTCTTTAAATGAAAGAATGGCAGCCCAGTTTCCTTTGGAGACAAAGGCTAAGACAAGTCTTGCATGCACGTTTATATGGGGACCAATTTCATGACCCAACAGGCAAGCACTAGGGGCATGAAATGGGGAAAGAGGGAAAGCCAAAATAAGGAGTTATCAGTTTACCACTGCTGTGTGTTGCCTGGTGCTTTGATGTGTGGTTGCTGCTATCTTCTGAGGAACCTATCAAATAGCATTTCAGAACTGCCCAACCGGGGACCAAGGACAGAAGCATTTACCCATTGTCTCCTGGCCCTGAGTGATCAGTGGTAGTGCCAGAGGCAGTAACTCTGTTCCCTACAAGATGGTACATGGTTGAGTAATGATCAGCTTCATAAAAGTCTTGGAATAGGAGGAAGGGTAGAGAAGTACAGGCTAAGACGGGACACTGTCAGGTTGCATTTTGTGGGGCTGGTGGAAGCTTAGGCAGAACTGATTGCTGAAGTAGTGGCTGAAGTGAAAGACGGGCTAAGAAGATCTACGGTGATATACATAAAGTTCCAATATATTTTTATTTTTCTTCTCAGTCCTAGGTATCAAGCCCAGGACCTCATATATGCTAAGCAATCACTCTACTACTAAACCATGCCCTCTGCCCAATAATGTGTCAATGCAGTGCTGTTAAAGCTGGGGAAGGGTGTGGGGGGTGGGGTGGGGTTTGGGGTTGTTGATGCCCACTCCCTTGTCAAGATCCAGCACTGCTTTGTGAATCAAGATGCTTTTGAACATATGGTCTTTTTCCTAAATAAATATATAAACAAAAGATTTCAATATCCATTCTTCCTTTATACAGTCATTTATTTTACATTGTTATATGAATTTAAGTCCTTCAGATTTATTGTTAAAATCATAATTAAGACCATTTGAGATCTGTTCATTCAAAATATAGAATCATTTTTCTTCAAAATGTAAAATTCCACTAATATTATGAAAACATTCAAGTTTCATAAAACGAAATAGGAAGTGTAATTACTTATAAGTAGTACAGTCTTCAGTTTTAGGTAGTTCTCTTCATCCTTCCTTCTTACATTGAATGTGGAGTCCTACTTTTTCAGTATCCATGTAAAGGAGAGGTAATGATGAGGTAGTTTAATTCCATGTCTGCTGGCAGCTCCAGTTCCCTTCAGTCAGACTCACAGAGATGCAGGAGGGGCATTTATTAGAGTAAGTGTTTAAGTGTAATGTCCTAAAGCAGTCATTGCCACAGCTTCTGCTGCTGTCCATCTCAGCAGCATTGTCTGTAAAATGGGCTTGCATGACACTGGACCCAGGGCAAGGGGCAGGAAAGCTGCTGATCAAAGGACCTTTTCTTTTATTACCCAGAGATGTAAAATGAATATAAAATTTAAATATTCAACATAAGCACTTGGTTTGTTGATTTAAATACATTGTGTTTCATTATGGCCATGACAGAAATCTTTTTCAAATCAAGATTTTAGAAAGCCTTTTCAACTTGTGTGACTCTGAAAAGGATACTGCTACTGTGTTTCAGTCTCTCCCGACAACCATTACTGCTGAGTCTTAGGGAAGAGAATTTCAAAGTGCCTTGTGGTGTGACTGCTTTGGATCAGAAGGAACACAGGATTTTCTCAACCACAAAATAAGTGTAACAATCGTGTCTTTAGCAGTGTTTGGCACTTAGTGAGCCCTTGACATCTGGCTGTGGAATCTGAGTGGTAGTGTTTAAGGAGTGATAGGAGACAAACAATTTGGAGACTCTGGGAAGTAGTAGTCCTGGGAGAGACCGTGGTGCTTGGAATATGGCAGTAAGATGGACAGCAGCAAACTGATTTGAGGTGTACTTTGGAGGCAGAAACAACAGGGCTTACAGATGCATTAGAAAGTATGGGGAAAGCAAAGATGCATCAATTTTAACTTGAAGGAATCAGTAATGCTGGTTTTGTTGCTTTAGTTGGGAAAAACTTGGGGGAAGAGCTCTGTTGTTTGTCTTTTTTTTTTTTTTCCTAAGGGTTGGGGTTTTTTTTTTTCCCCCATTAACTTTATTGGTACATTTTAGGTATAAAATACAGTTACATTCATCATTGGGATCTTGTACCATTACATGAGTCTCTTGGTTCTTATTTTTTTCCCCTTCCCTTGCCCTCCCTTCACCCCCCCCACCCTTCCCTATTTGCAAAGACCTTGTTTCCACTTTTTTCCTCTTCTCATATTTTTTCCTTTCCCTTTTTTCCCTTTCCCTACCCCTCCCAATTCCCCCACTCTTTTAGACCTTTTCTTCCTGTTACACAATATCAGTTATACATTTTTTAAATTGCAATATTAAGATCTAGGAGACATTACCACAGAATTTAAAAGGCTATAGAAAGCATATTACAGAAATCTTTTTTGAACTAAATTTGACAACTTCTAAGAAGTACCTTGGAAGACAAATTAATGAAACTAACTCTGGAGGAAATATAAAATTTGAATAGCACATATTAAAGAAAGTATATTCCTAGCTTGAAAACCTACCTATATGACAACAGCAGGCTCATAAACACTTTAACTGATAAATTATATCAAACAAAGCAAAAAAAAGAAAGAACACTTCTCCCCTCATTTAAGGAACTCAACATTGTGCTAATCCTAAAACTGGATAAAGATAATAGAAGAAAAAAGTATGAACATAGATAGAAATTTGTTTAACAAAACAAACTCTTAGAAGTCAGATCTGGCAGGAGGTAGAAAGTGGTTTTGTTATAGGGATGGCAGTGTTGGTTCAGCATTGGAAGATCCACCCCTAAAAGTCATCATTTAAACAGAGGAAAGGAAAAAGCCATATCATCCTGTCACTGGTTAGAGAAAAAGTATTGGAATAAATTCTACAGCTGTTCATGGTAAAAGCTATCAGGAGTCTAGAAGTAGAACAGAACCTTCTCAACAGATTAAAGACATGTACTCCATACTTCCAGCGAGAACGCCTTATATAAATGAAGAAGATACAATGCTTTCTCCTTAAGGTGGGGAACAAGGGCAGATATGCTTACTCTTTATCTGTCCATTAAACTTTGAAACCTAGTCCCCAACAAAATAGTCTGGCAATAAAATGACACAACTAGGATAGGATCGGCACGGCAGAAGCAAAATCTTTGTATGTAGATGAAATGATCCTCTACAGAGAAAATACTAAGAAATCTCTAGGAGCCCCTAGAACTTGTACTTAAATTTAGCAGGATTAGAAAACACAAGGTATATATACAAATTCAGGTCTGTGTATACTTGCTATAAATGAAGAACTGGATATTGAAATTTAAAAGTTATGTAGGAGTACAAAGGACCTAGAAAAGTTAAAAACAAAAACAGTGTTGTAAGACGTTTAGTACCTAATTTTAAGACTTCTTCTAAAGCTACAGTAATCAAGGCAGTGTTGGTGTAAGGAAAGACATATAGATCATTGGAATAAAACAGAGAATCTAGAAATAGAACCACACATATATGGTTCACTGAATTTTGAAAGATTATTTAACATTAGCATTTTATAGAATATAAACTCAATTCAAGAGCTGAGGAAGAGATAGTGTTTGCAGCAAATGGCACTAGAACACCTGGTATCCATATATAAAAAGTTAACCTCAACCCTTTTTTTCCCTACATGAAAATAACTTGAAGGGATCTATGAACCTAAATAAGAAAACCTAAAAGTATAAAACTTCAAGAAGAAATTATAAGGGAAAATATTTAAGAATTCAGGTAGGCAAGAACTACCTAGGATACAAAAAACATGATGTATAAAAGAAAAAATTGATAAATGGGATTCCATCAACATTTAGAACTTTAAATGACATCATTAAAATGAAAAGTAGTCCTTAAACAGACCATATTTACAATGCATATAACCTATGAGCAGAATATATAAAGAATTCTTAGAGCTCATTAATAGACAACCCAATTAAAATGTAGACATACGAAGATGATAAATAGCCAGTATAGCACAAGGAATGGTGTGCAACTCTAGAATCAGAAAAATACTAATCAGTACAATAATAAGATTGAATTATACACTCATTAGGGAGATGAAGTCAAAAGTTTTAAAAGCCTTGTCATGACTTTTTCTTTTTGTTGGATTTTCCCCCTTTGCGTTTAATTTGTCACACCCAATGGATTCATTCTGCTGGGTTTCCTGGGGTTGTGATCCTCATTGTCTTTTCCTAGGGTATTGTCTAAAATTTTTTGGAGTGCCGCTTTGGCATTAATGAAGTTCCTGAGGTGCTCTTTGTCATGAAAGTATCTTCTTTCTCCATCAATTTTGAAAGATAGTTTTGCAGGGTACATCAGTCTGGGTTAGAGGCTGTTTTCCTTTAGGGCTAGAAATACATCACTCCAAGCTCTTCTTGCCTTGAGGGTTTGCATTGAGAAGTCTGCAGTGATTCTGATGGGCTTTCCTTTGTATGTGATTTGTTTCTTTTCTCTCACTGCTTGTAGAATTTTATTCTTCTGTTGGATTTCTGGAATCCTAACTATTATATGCCTATGTGTAGATTGTTTTTTATTAAGGTTAGCTGGAATCCTGTATGCCTCACTTATAAGTTCTTTTCCCTTGCTTGGGAAGTTTTCTGCCATCACTTCTGTGAAGAGTTTTTTTATGTCATCTGCACTCTCTCCTCTTTCTTCATTGACTCCAGTCAGTCTTATGTTATTCTTCTTTGCATCGTCTAGCAGCCGCTGGATTGATTTCTCATGTTCCCTTACAATTTTAAAGCAATTTTTCTTTTCCTCCTCACTAATTGCAATCTTATCTTCTATATCTGAGATTCTGTCCTTACATTGGTTCATTCTGCTGTGCAGACTTTCGATGTTGTTTTTAATCTCTTGGAAATCTATTTGTATCTGTTTTATTGATTCCATTTGTTTCCTATGTTGGGATTCCATCATATTCCTCAGATCCTCTATTTTTTTATCTGTGTCCTCTCTAGATTTATTAATCATGTCTTGCGCCATGAGCAAAATCTTTGCTGTTATCTGAGTAATTATTTCTGATTTCTTTTTTCCCAGATCCTCTTTTGTTGCCAGTTCAGAGTCCAGGTGGTTGAGTATCAGAGTGTTCCATCTCTTTTCCCTTTGGGGTTGCTGTAGGTGATCCAGAAGTCTGATTTTGAGGCTTCTTTATGTGTCTTCTCATTTCCACAGGGGAGGGGTGCTTCTGGGGCCAACACAGCTCACCTTCTCTGCCCTAGGAGCTTGGGATAGCAGCGGGGGAGCTTCCTTCCGGGTGCTGGGACTGGCTCAGCTTCTCTGCCCTAGGAGCCTGGGAAGGCGGTGGGGGAGCTTCTTTCAGGGTGCTGGGACCATCTCTCTGTTGTTTGTCTTATGCAATACCTATTATGCAATGGTGAAGTCTGGACTTAGATCCAGATATAAATTTGAAGTTATTATCGTAAACAATTTTAAAAGTGTGAGACTAAATGTGACCATCATGGGATGCTGTTGAAGAGCTAAATATGACAAAAACAACAACAGCAATAACAACAAAGAGTATGGATTTTGCAATGAAAGGCTTCTGCTAATCTTAAAGACAAAAAAGTAGAAGAGTGAATTGAAAATAAGAAAGGGGAGCTAGTAGGACAAGAAGACTCATTCCAGGAGCTTTTCTGGGGAAGGAAAGAGAAAAAAACGTTTGCTGGGTTGGTGGGTTTGAGCTCAGGAGAGTTTGGGGATTGTTTTTATCTTTTAATTTGTGGTTTTTGAGTCCTTCAGTTTGGGGTTCTTTATTAAAGATGGGATATAATGCATGTATTTGCTAACTGAGGGCAAAAACAACAGGGTGTGAGGAGGTTACTGAAGCTGAGAAAGTCTTGAGAAGGTGACAGGTTGCAGCAAAAGCATGCATAGAAACAATTGCTTTTGATAGGAGTAAAGAAACTTTAAAAATTGCAAATAGGAAACATTTGTAGAGTTGATGGTAGGACTATGACAGATTTCTAATCTAGTACTTTCTATTTTTTCCAAGGACTTTGAGACAAAATCTTAATCTGGGAGAATAGAGATGTAGTTTAAAGAGAAAGGAAGGTCATCTTGGAAAGCAAAGAGCAGAACTCACTTGAGAGAAGTTATACGAAGCTGGGAATTGGTGACCAATTGTTTTAGGTTTGTTATCATGAAAGCAGCGTAAAGCCAATTAGTCAATGTGTGATATTTGTTAGCAATATCCAGCTGCTGAGTGGCAGGCAAAGAAAAGAAAGCAAAAAAGAAAAAAAAGAAAGAATTCTGGTTTTTTCCCCTTTCATTTAAGTACAATGGAGTAACACAGGACAAGAAGGTTGTAGATGTTTCCAAGAGATTTATTGTAGCCGTGGACCATGAAATTCAGCTTGAATTCCAAAAGAGTAACAATAGGAAGATTATAAAAAAGGAGTGAGGCATGGGTGTAGATCAGAATGAAATAGAATTAATGAAGCAGATGTTCTGTAGTGATCTGGAAGAAGAGCATGATCAGAGTGGGATTTTTCAAATGATGAGTTTGGTGGTGATATATGCAATGGTTTTGATGTCCCCACAAAACACTTGTTTAATCCCTCTTGTTAAGAGTTAGGAGATGGTACTGGGTAGGCCCTTTAGGAGGTGATTTTTAGGTCAGAAGAGCTCTGCCCTTGGGAATGGATGGATTAATGGGTTAATGAGTCATCTCTGGAGCACGTCTGTCATGACAGCCAATTTGGTTCTGTCTTTTGGATGTGCCTTTCTCTCACCACATGACATCCTGCACTCCCTTGTGACTCTGTAGAGACTCTGTACCAGTGAGACAGTCCTTGAGAGGTATGACCCCTTGATCTGGTACCTCCCAATCTTTAGAACTGTGATAAGAATAAATCCTTATTCTTTGTAAATTACCCAGTCTTTATTGTATTGGGTCATAGCAGTAGATAGCAGACTAAGACAGTGCATTCATTGATGATGTTAAGGTTTCAGAGGCACCAACAGAAATGGGTAGCTGAGATGGGAGAGAAGTGTATAAAAATACAACAAAAAACCTGGTAAACCAAAGCTTTTGATGAGTGATCCTTATGATTGCTGAAGTACAGGCAAATAAGGAATGGGTGTGGAAGGAATGTCAGGTAGCAATGTCTTCAATCAATGGAAGGTCCATACAATGAGGGCTGTGGAGGAGAGTTACAAGAGGGTGGGTGGCACAGCAAGACAGGGCAGCTTCAGAGGAGCTATGGGTTCTGAAAGCTTTTAGAGAAATAAAAGATTTAGAAACATGTGGATCCAGAAAGAAAAGAAAAAGCTAGGCTCCTTTTCTGTCCCTGAGACAGCTGCAGAGAACAATTTTAGATAACTGTAGGAGCAAAGAGACATTCAAGAAAAAAGTGAAGAGTATGAGTGGGTTTGTTGGTCATAGTTTTGAAGTTTCAGAAGGCACAGTGAGTGAATGAGGGAGGGAGAGGAAAGGATTGGTTAATAAATATAACAAGAGATGTGAGTACTGCTGATACTGAATGTCTTAGAAAACTTGAATTTTAATCTATCTGTCATCTATCTATGGTACTGGTGATTGAGCCAAGGGCCTTTGAAGTGAGCTATACTGCTAGTCCTTTTTGCATGTTTTATTTTGAGATAAAGTCTCTCTAAGTTGCTAAGTTGCCCAGGCTAGGCTGGAACTTTTGGTCCTCCTGTCTCGGTTTCCCATAGTGCAGGGATAATGGCATATACTACCGTGATAGGATTAAAGCTTGGATTTTAGGTAGTGATTGACTGTTCTTTTTGGAGAGTCGATGTGGTGATAGAGAACACTAATGTGGCATGCCCTGCTACTAGATATTGACATGTGTGGGAAAATGTATGTAAAAACTGTGCTATGACACAGGATTGCATCCATGCTTGAATTGATGGAACTATCACTTGGGTGTACCATAGAATGTTTAAATTGATTAACTCTTAGATTGTGACACTTCAGAGGTCTCATAGGATTCCTGTTTCTTCTCTGTGAATAGGGTCAACTTTTAGGTGGGCCTAGACTTGAAAACTTCTCACTAAAATGAGTTGAGTAGAAGCTTGGAGAATAAAATTTTCAGATTAGAATAGAAAACACGTTTTTGGTAGCTGGTGGTAGGACCCCCCCCCATCTCTAACTTGCAGTATAGAGGGCAAAGCATTTTAAAATGAAATAGTGGAAGAGGATTTTGTCATTTTAAATTTGAATTCTGAGTGCTTGTAGACATAAAGCCTCTATTAGTATTTTCATAGCAAAAATTGACCATGGAAACACACAATAGCATGGGAAAAGAACAGCAGGGGGCAAGAAAAAAAATTAACACTGAAGGACAGGAGAAAACAGGCGAAAGGCCAGGGCTTCATTTCTTCTTAGTGAGGAAATTTACTATTAGAACATTGCTGTTTAGTTTCTGTGTGTGTACATGTTAATGCACACAGAGTAACCTTTGAAATCTCAATGTTATAATGTTGGTCAGTTATTTTCAACCACTTTTTTCTCTAAAATCCCAAGACAAAGAATATCATCTGATACTATTAAATATAGATATATGGATTAAATTTAACTTAGATGACAATTACAGTCAAGATTCTTGAACTTAGAATAGACAAACCAGGTAAGCTATGCCATTTTTAGAATGCTGTTTTAATAAGGTTTATTCCTGTCTGGGTCGGCTGCATTTTACATATGCAATCATCAGTCTGGGAGTAGGAAGTTATTGCCATGACAACCAGGACTGAGTGACTTGCCTTTCAGGAATGGTAAAGATACAGCATGTGTGTAGATGATACCTGTGGTTCTCGATGGCTTTCTACAGTGCCATATGGTCTTGGCAAGTGGCTCCTAGGTGTAGAAAGAGGGATGAAGGAAAATATAAGCTACATTCCAGTCAGGCCTCTGACTGAGTCCGATGTGTATCTTCAGGCAAGAATGAACTTATTGGGGCCTATTCCTTCATACATTTAATAGGAAGCTGTTACTAGATTATATACTCTTAAAAGTTGTTTACAGTTCTGTATTTCTCTGGTTCCATAGTAGTCTACTCACTCTAATCCAGCAATCACTTTTAAACATTTTGTGAATTTTCACTTTATCTTTAGAACTTCTTTGAATCATAAAGAAAACCAGTTCCTTGATTTTATAATTCTTGATCCATCTTATTCTGCAAATTTTTATTAAAAATAAACTGCATGATGGTGAGGACCCGCCGGGCATGCCCACCAGCCTCCAACTTAGCCTTGGGCACAGGCAGGGCAGGTGGGGGCTGAGTGTGCCCTGCTCAGTCCGGCTCACTCTGCCCATTTGCAACCAGGAAACCAAACTGCTACTTGGATCCACACTACAGAGGCACAGTGGGGCATAAAGGCCATTGTCCTGAGCTGCAGAAGTGAACAACAGAGAGAGGGCCTCTCTCAGGGTCCCTGATGAAAACTGAAGCCCACTGGAAAAGTGAAGAGAATCTCTGCAATAAAGGCACACCAGACTACTGTACTTGGTAAGTTGGAGGGATCATCACCTCCCACTTGAACCTGGACTATCTTCAGGGGAAAGTCAGCTGGAACCTGCAATAGAACCTTGCAGAGATCAACCCTGCAGGAAAACAGGAAGCTCAACTTGAGACTTGCAGCAAGAAATCTGCCTGAATCTTACGGGTCTGCAACTGGCTTGCTGAGACTCATTGACCTATAACTGCACACTGCTGCTCACATTGTGACAGCAGAGACATACCCTGAAGGAGACCCTTCATTTTTATCTTTTATTTGTGATTTTGAAAATTACCACTATTTTTTTGCTCTTATTTTAAATTTTTTTATTTGCTACTCTTTTAAAATTTTTATTTTTCTCTTTTTTTCTTTCTTTTCTCTTTTCTTTTTCTCTCTCTCTGCCTCACTCCCTTGCTGTCCCACATTGTTCTTCATCTCCCTTTGTGTTCCTGTTCTGCCCCTAATTCATATTTCTTCTTTATCTTTCTTTTCTTCTCTTTCCTTCTCTTGCCTGTGCCATCTGGCCTCATTGATAACCTTCCCCTATCTTTCTACTTACCTATTCCTCCCTCCCCAACACCTTCTAATTCCCCATCCTGAAGTGTAAAGTTGCTATATTGAAGAGTTTATTCACTATAAACATATGTTATGTTGGTCCTTGATTTTGATTTAATTCACAGAGTTAAAGGTGATAGATTAATGACTACCACAAATTGTCATTTTCTAAGAGGTACTTGATGCTATTGTGTTGCTGATTGTGTCACTTGGGCTAAGGTGTTGTGATTGATTTAATCAGTCATCCTTCCTGGTATAATGAAAATGAGATAGCCTCAGAGTCATTAGAGACTCAAAACCTAAAGACCTGCTATATCTGGAAGACACCTCTGAGAAGCAACCATTCCATAAGTGTTCTAAATACATCAACAAAGATACTTACAATAAACAACTCCAAAGTATCAACCCAGGAACCAAATCAAGGACAGTACCAAACACAAAAATGAGAAGACATTTCAGTAAGGCACAAACTCAGACTTACACCCCACAAAAGGCAAATTCTGGGGGCAATGAGGTGCAAAAGTCTGATAATCAACCACCTGGACACCCTGAACTGATAGCACAGGAAGTAACAAAACAGATGAATGAGGCTCTAGAAAAATTCAAAACAGAAATAATCTCCCAGATAACTACAGAGATGGTGAGTAGAGTGAAAGACATGATTAGAGGCTCTAGAACAGAAACAGATAAAAAAAGAATAGGTGCGCTCAGAATCATGCTGGAAGCCAGGAATGCCCAGCATAAGAAAGAAATGGAAACCATGATCACCCAACATAAGAAAGAAATGGAATCTATGAAACAGATTCAAACAGATATTCAGGAGATAAAAACTCCATTGAAAGCATGCAGAGAAGATTCAGGAAATCTGAAGACAGAATATCAGATATAGAAGACAGGATTGCGGTTAAGAACCATGAAAACAGAGATTTCTTAAAAATAGTAAGGGAACACCAGAAATCAATCCAGCAGCTGCTAGATGATGCAAAGAAGAATAACATAAGACTGATAGGAATCCAAGAAAAAATAGGAGAAAGTACAATTGACATTATAAAAAACTGTTCACAGAAGTAATAGTAGAAAACTTCCCAGACAGAGGTGGAGAATTGGACATACAGATAAGTGAGGCATATAGAACTCCAACTAGCCATGATCAAAAAATATCTACACATAGACATATAGTAGTCAAGATCCCAGAAACCCAAGAGAAGAACAAAATCCTACAGGGAGTTAGAGAAAAGAAACAAATCACCTAAAAAGGAAAGCCCATCCGAATCACGGCAGACTCCTCAACACAAACCCTCAAATCAAGGAGAGCCTGGAGTGAAGTATTTCAAGACCTAAAAGAAAATAATTTCCAACCTAGACTGTTGTATCCTGCAAAATTATCTTTCCAAATTGATGGGGAAATTAGATACTTCCATGGCAAAGAACACCTGAGAAATTTCATGAACACCAAACCAGCAGTCCAAACAATTTTAAGCAATATCCTACAAAAAACCAGTGAAGGTCACAACTCCATGAGGCCCAACAGAGGGAAGCCACCAGGCAAGGTAAGAAACTAAAGGGAAAGGGGGAAAAATAGAAATAAAAGAGCCAACAATAGTAAAACATCATGACAAGGATGAGTCAATATCTATCAATTATAACTATCAATGTTAATGGCCTCAATTCACCAATCAAAAGAAATAGACTGACAGAATGGATGAAGAAGCAAAATCCAGCAATATGCTGTATACAAGAAACACACCTAACTCAAAAAGATATTTATAGACTGAAAGTAAAAGGATGGAAAATGGCTCTCCAGGTGACAGGAACCCAGAAAAAAGCAGGGCTAGCAATCTTATTTGCAGACAAAGTAGATTTCAAACCAAAACTAATTAAGAGAGACAAAGTTGATCACTACATCCTTGTGAATGGAACAATCCAAGCAAAAGGGATGACAATCCTAAATATATATGGACCAAATATGAATGCCCCCAACTATACAAAACAAATATTAATGGACATGAAAAATCAAATAAACACTAATACAATTGTAGTGGGGGACTTCAGTACCCCACTATCACAAATAGACAGATCATCTAGACACAAAATTAATTACAAAATTCTAGAACTGAACCAAGCTATTGAACAGATGGACTTAATAGATGTTTACAGGGTGTTCCACCCCACAAAATCAGAATATACATTCTTTTCAGCTGCACACGGGTCATTCTTCAAAATAGACCATATGCTAGCTCACAGGACATGTCTAAGTAAAGGTAAAAGAATTGAAGTTACCCCCTGTATATTATCAGACCATAGTGCAATAAAATGGGAGGTCAATAACATAAGAAACTGCATAACTCCCACAAACACCTGGAAATTGAATAACACCTCCTGAACAACCAATGAGTCACAGAGGAAATTAAAGAAGAAATTAGACAGTTGTACAAGTAAATGACAATGCCAGTACAACATTTAGGAATCTGTGGGACACAATGAAAGCAGTTCTACACGGGAAATTCATAGCAGTGAATGCCCATATTAGGACAACAGAGAACTCAGATAAATAACCTAATGCAGAACCTCAAGCTCCTAGAAAAAGAAGAGCATAATAAACCCAAAGCTCATACAAGAGAGGAAATTATAAAGATCAGAGCAGAAATCAATGCAATGGAGACTAAGAGAATGATACAAAAAAATTAATGAATCCAAGAGTTGGTTTTTGGATAGAATAAATAAAATTGATAAACCTTTAACCAACCTTATCAAAAAAAGGAAAGAAAAGGCTGAAATCCATGTAATTAAGAACAAAAAAGGGAAAGTCACAACAGACCCAGCAGAAATCCAGAGGATCATCAATACCTACTTTGAGAACCTGTACTCTAATAAAATGGAAAACACAGAAGAAAGGGACAGATTCCTAGATACATATGAATTGACAAAGTTAAATGAAGAAGATATTCTTTAAGTCATAAATTCTAAACACCTCAATTACAATGAATGAAATTGAAAATGTAATAAAAAATTTACCAAAAAGGAAAAGCCCAGGTCCTGATGGCTTGCTTCACTGCTGAATTCTGCAAGACATTTAAAGAAGAACTATCACCATTACTCTTTAAACTCATCAAGGAAATTGAAAGGGAAGCAAGGCTACCAAATTCATTCCTGGAAGCAAGTGTTACTTTGATTCCAAAACCGGGGAAAGACCCAACCCAAAAAGAGAACTTCACGCCAATCTCCCTCATAAACATAGATGCAGAAATCCTCAACAAGACACTGGCAAACAGAATACAGAGGGTCATCAAGAAGATCATACACCCTGACCAAGTGGGATTTATCCTAGCGATGCAAGGATGGTTCAACATTCATAGATCAATAAATGTAATATAATATATTAACAGTCAAGGACAAAAACCATATGATTATCTCAATAGATGCAGAAAAGGCATTCAACAAAATTGAGCACCCATTCATGATAAAAACCCTACAGAAAATTGGAATAGAAGGTCTTTATCTCAACCTGATTAAGGCTATCTATGAAAAACCAAAAGCCAACATCATACTAAATGGTCAAAAACTGAAAACTTTCACGCTAAAATCAGGAATAAGACAAGGATGCTCACTATCACCACTCCTGTTCAATATAGTTCTGGAAACATTTGCCACAGCAATTAGACAAGAGAAAGAAATAAAAGGAATAAAGATAGTAAAGGAAGAAGTTAAACTGTCATTATTTGCTGGTGATATGATACTTTACATAGAAGACACCAAAAACTTGGCCAAAAGACTTCTAGACTTAATTGACAGATTCAGTAGAGTAGCTGGATATAAGGTCAACACTCAAAAAACAATAGCCTTCTTATAGACAAATAGATTCACTGAGAGAGAAATTCGGAAAACTATTCCTTTTACAATAGAATCCAAAAAAATGAATTATCTAGGAATCAACCTCACAAAGGAAGCAAAATACTTCTACGCTGAAATCTATAGTACTCTTAAAAAGGAGATTAAGGAGGATATAAGACAATGGAAAGATATCCCTTTTCCCTGGGTAGGAAGAACCAATATAGTGAAAAATGACCATACTTCCAAAACTACTATATAGATTTAATGCAATGTCACTTGAAATTCCAACAATATACTTCACAGAACTAGAGAAAACAGTCCAAAAATTCATTTGGAACCAGAGGAGACCTAGAATAGCAAAAGCAATTCTAGGCAACAGAGACATGACTGAGGGTATCACAATCCCCAACTTGAAACTATACTACAAAGCTACTGTGACAAAAACAGCATGGTACTGGCAAAGAAACAGACCTGAAGATCAGTGGAATAGATTAGAAGATGCAGAAACAACAGACATACTCAGCCACCTCATGTTTGACAAAGGAGCCAATCACCCTCATTGGAGGAAAGATAGCCTATTTAATAAATGGTGTTGGAAAAACTGGATTTCTACCTGCTATAAATTAAAACTAGACCCATACCTATCACCATGTACTAAACTAAGATCAAAGTGGATTACAGATCTAAATATTAAGACAGAAACACTAAATTTGCTGGAAGATAAGTTAGGTTGAACTCTTGAAGACATTGGCATAGGAAAAGACTTTATGAACAAAATCTCAGTAGCATGGGAACTAGCAGAAAGAATCAACAGCTGGGATCTCCTCTTATTAAAAAGCTTCTGCACAGCAAGGAAAACCACCAACAGATCTAAGAGACAATGTACAATGTGGGAAAACATTTTTAGCAGCTGTACCTCAGACAAAGGTCTACTATCTAGACTATATAAAGAACTGAAAAAAATCAGACCCCCGAAATTCAAAGACCCAATTCAAAAATGGGCATCTGAAATTAACAGACATTTTTTCAGACAAAGAAATCAAAGCAGCAATATATGAAAAAATGTTCAACATCCCTGGTCATTCGAGAGATGGAGATGAAAATAATACTGAGAATCCACCTCACCCCACAAAGAATGGCTGCTATCAAGAAATCAACCAATAACAAATGCTGGCGGGGGTGTGGGGAGAATGGAACCCTTTTCGCTTTTGGTGGGAGTGCAGACTGGTGCAATCACTATGGAAATCAGTATGGAGATACCTCAAAGAACTAGGGCTAGAGGTCCCATTTCAGTCAGCTATTCCCCTGCTGGGTGTCTTCCCAAAGAATTAAAAGAATCATACCACAGCAATATATATGCACGCATGTTTATAGCAGAACAGTTTGTAACAGCGAAATCTTGGAAATAGCCCAAGTGCCCATCAACTGGAAACTGGATAAAGAAGATGCGTTTTTTTTTTTTTTTATAAAATGGAGTACTAGTCAGCCATAAAGAATGAGAAACTAGATTCATTTATAGCTAAATGGATGCATATTGAAGCCATACTCTTAAGTGAAATAAATAAGACGGACATGTGCAAATACTGAATAGTTTCTCTAGTGTGAGTAACTGAAAGTGTAAATAAGGATTAAAATTATTAAAACAAATAATTGATAATTTGAAATATTAAAAGGTCCAAAGGTGTAGGGGTGTTGGGAGGGGAAGGGGAAAGGAAAGAAAGGAAGGGAAAAAACATGAGAAAAGAAAAAAAAATGGAAACGAAATCTATGTAGATAGGGAAGGGTGGAGGGGGTGAAGGGTGCACAGGTAATGCAGAAGAAAAATAGAACCAAGATACATCATGTACAAACACCCAATGACAAATGTAAATGTATTGCATACCTAAAATGTACTAATAAAAGAATTTAAAAAAATAAAAGCACAGATGATGGTCTACCTCAAGGGATTTTTCACAAGATTAAATGAGGCAATACTAGTTACATGCTTACAACAGTGCCTGACATGTATAAATTATCTCTAACTGTTAAATAAAATCCCCTCTGGCTGCCCATGAAAAATAATAAAAATAAAAAAATAAACTGGAAATATTTTTCAAGTTAAAAGTAATTATAAAGAAAAATGACTCTAGCCAGGCTGGGTGGAGCATGCCTACAATCAATTATGATTTTGCAGGATGAGGCAGGAAAATCTTAAGTTTCAGGCCAGTCTAGGCAATATAGTGAGACTCTGTCTCAAATAAAACAAGCAAAAAAACAGAAAGAAAGATGACTCTGAACATGTTTTGAACAATTGCAACTTCATTGGTCTGCAAGTATAATTTTTCAAGGTAATGGATTTGAAAGACTCAATTCATTTGAAACTTGTACACTGGAATTTTTCTAAAACATCATATACACCACACTTTTTCTATAACATCAAAACATACACTCTAACCAGCAGTTGATTATTTTGATTACTGTGTACAATAGAGATATGAACTAAGTCTGCATAATAAATTTGCTCTTTATTCTTCCTGGCTGTGGGTAGTGGCTGGCTATCCATTTTGTCTATCATTTATATAATAGCTACCTAACACCTGATTTTGGTGTAACATGCAGCAGTGTTTCATAATGAATCATTTTTCTGCTCGTGTTAAAGTGCCCTATCTCTCCTATCATTTGAAAATCTAGTTATGATAGTGTGGTTTCAATTGTCAGGTGTTCTCTTTATTCTTAAAAAAAAAAGATTGACCCACATTTAGATGTTTCTCACTCAAAAGGACTTTGAAAGAACTTTATATAATACACAGCCATTGTTCTTTTCACAGTCTTTCCTCCCCCTCTTCTAATTAGGCTCCTGGGTAACAGGAATCATCACTTCCTTGATGTGAAGGCACAGAGTACCAAACTGTTGGTTGCTCTATTTGGAGATGTCTTTGGTAGGTGGAGTTGACTTGGGCTTGTTTTTTACTTTGTTCATTCTTGTCTGTTCACTTTTTATCTTTGTTTTTGTTCTTCTATTTCTGCCATGCTCCCAATCTAACTCCTTTTATCAGGTCTTTCAATATGTTCTGTTCTTTCCTTTTAATGTTTTTAGACTTTCATCTGAATTTATGTGCTTCTTTTTATCTTTTCTCTTTTTACTTGAATGGTCCTGTCTTCATGGCCAGGAGGGCTTCATGGGTATTCAGTCTATGCAGTTTCACAGGAACCTATATTTAGAAGCCCTCTCTCTATCCCAGCTTGGTTTATTTTTGTTTTATTTTTATTCATACACGTTTGTGGTATGTAATGGTTATATTCTTTGTGAATAGTTGATACATGAGCATGACATATCTTCTTTTTACATCCCCTTTCTCTTACACCTCTTTCCATCTGTTGGTCCCTTTCCCATTTGCAGAGGATCTCTCTCCCTATTTCCTACTATATATCTTTGATTTGGGTCTTTATACTTTGGGTTTTTCATATAAGAGAAAACAGGCAGTATTAAAGCTTGAGTATCTGATTTCATTTAACATTATGGTTTCAAGGTATATCCATTTTCCTACAAATGACTGAATTTATACTTTATAGGACAGTGCTACTCCACTGTGTATAAATACTGCATTTTCTTTATCTATTTATCTGTTGATGGGCATATAGGCCACTTTCAAGGTTTAGCTGTTATGAGGTGTGCTTCAAATATGGTATGCTCGTATCACGGTCATATGATGTCTTTAACTCTTTGGGGGAAAGATACCTAGTGGGCGAATGCTGGATGAAATGGAATTTCTATTTTTAGTGTTTTTGAGGAATCTCCATACTGATTTTCATAGTGGTTGAACTAATTTACACTCTCACCAACAATCTAAAAATGTTCCTTTTTCCCACAGTCTTGCCAGTATTTGTTATTATTTGATTTCTTGATGATGGCCATTCTTTCTCAAGTAAGATGGAATCTCAGTATTATTTTAATTTGCACTTCTCTAATGGTGAGAGATGTTGAACATTTTTTATGTATTTATTGGCCATTTGTACGTTTCTGAGAAGAGTCTGTTCATTTTAGTTGCAAGTTTTGATTAGGTCTAGGGTACTCTGAAAAAGGAGATCAAAGAGAATATCAGAAAATGGAAAGACATCCCCTGTTCCAGGATAGACAGAGTCAATATTTTCCAAATCATCTTACTTCCCAAACTGACATATACATTTAATGCAATCCTAATCAAAATACCAGCAGCATTCTTCACAGATCTAGGGAAAACAATGCTAAAATTTGTATGGAACCAGAAAAGATCCAGAATAGCAAAAGGAATCCTGGGTAACAAGAGCAAAGCAAGAACCATCACAATCCTGGATTTCACGTTATATTACAAAACAACAGGGATGAAAACAGTGTGGTACTGGCGCAAAAACAGTGGATCAGTGGAACAGAATAGAGGATGCAGAAACAACCACAGACACATTCAGCCATCTGATCTTTGACAAAGGCAAATGGTGCTGGGAAAACTAGCCATACACATGCAGAAGATTGAAGCTAGGCTCCTATCTCTCACTATGTACTAAAGTAAAATCAAAATGGTTCAAAGATTTAAATATTAAAACAGAAACACTTTAATCTGCCAACAGATAAAGTAGATAAAATTCTTGAAGTAGCAGGTATAAGCAAGGATTTTCTGAACAGAATCCCAAGTGCACAAGAAATAACACCAATAACTAACAAATTGGATTACATCTAATTAAGAAGCTTCTGCACAGCAAAGGAAACAATCAAAAGGATAAAGATGCTATCTACAGATGAGGAAATTTTTTTCCAGCTATACCTTGGCCACAGGATAAATACCTGGCATTTATGAAGAACCTGGCTTGTTTTAATTGTCTGTTATTGTCACCTTGAAATTTCTAATAAATTATGAACAAGAACATCTGCCTTTTCATTTTTTACTGTTCCCTTCCCCAAATTACATGGTTGTTTCTCATTGTTGGTATTTTCTCTCTTAGTTGAGTAAGTGGTTTTTGTTTTAATTTCAAACTCTTTTTATTCATCCTCCTTTTCTCATATATTACCTAAGTTACATCATTCTGATTGTTACTTTAGTGTAATCATATTTGGCTTTATTTCTCATGTCATTCAGAAATATGTAGTTTTATAGAAAAATTGTACTGTATATGTTCAACTTTTTATTTGCCACCCTGATCAAGGAAAAAGGGAGTGTGGGATCAATGAAGATTACAATTCACATAGGAAAAAATCATTTTGGAGAGCACTGTATAGTTTTTCACATTCCTGAGGTTTATCTTTTCATTCTTATTTGCCCTGGTTAATTGGTTCACACTCCCTGAATACACAATAATTGGTGGTTGGGGGGCCTGCCAAGTGGCAGAGGTTAGCTAACTGAGGTTAAATATCTCTGCTAATAAAGGGGGTGGATTATGCTTGTATTTTTTTGTTCTAGACATAAAAAATCAATATTTTTTACTTTCACAGTTTTCCTTGAGGGGATTAATAGGATGTGAAGACTTTTCTAATAATATTCAGATACCTTTTTCAGTTTTCACAAACCAAATGGCCTATTTACCTGGCAGCAGTCTGCATCACTTTACCTTGTGATACTGCCTGCCAGGAAGTATTTAAATAGTAACCGTCTAATGTGCCCCAAGGTTAACCCAGTTGCTCAGGTGCAAGCTATCTTTTTAAACAAGTAAAATGAATCTTTATATACCCTTTATTAGATGCCAGGCACTTTCTATGCACATCAAAAATATAATCTTAATTCATTTTATGAAGTATGTACAATTAATTATTCTCACCTTACAGCTGCAAAAATGGAGGGACACATGTTCTATAACTTTTCCAAAGACACTGCTATAAAGTGCTAAGATGAAGATTCGAACCCAGGCAGTCTAACCCAACTCCCAGCCTAGCCTTTTACCTGATGCCGTACTTTCTCTAACACATGCTACTGTTTTAACATATCATCTATTTATTTTATTCTTTCAGCCCCTTCTAGAGTTGGAAGCCTAAATGACTGACGGAATAAAGCTTACCATAGTAAAGGATTTTCAAGGAGTCTGTGTTCTTTAACTTTTCTTCAGTTGGCAGTACATAATAAAAATAGAAGTGAATATAGAAGCAATCAAACAAACCTAGAACTGCATGTGATTTGGATGCAGAAATATCTAAGGTGCTATTCAGAATCTTACTGAGACAAATACTTGACAGTATCTTTCTGGAAACTAACGTTAAAAAGCTGCTTCACTAACTTGCACAGTCCCTTTTGGAAACTTGTGATCACAGCCGGTGACATTGCCGACATCTTTCATCTGCTGCCATACTTCTTTCAGCTAGACATTATAGGTAGCAGAGCTAGATGGCCAATCAATGTGCTGCACCAGAATCGATAGCTCTCAGTAAGCATTCCATTAGGCCCAGGAGCCTTTCCATTTCTCAGTTCTGTCTGGGCCCTGCACACTCTTTCATGAAAAAAGACAGTTGAGGGATTCTTTTTTGTACCTGCAGTTTCTTTTGGACAAATGAATCCCCTATTATTGTAGAAATCTGGTCAATAAAGCTGTCAGAATTCTTAAAACATTGACAGTAGAGCCAAGTTCAGTGTCCTTAACCTCTGTAGTGAGTTCCGAATGTGAAATATAAGAGAAGGAAATAATATTCATAAGAAAATGCTTGAAAGGAAAAAAATGTTAAAAATATTAGATGATAGAAAATCTTAAACTTGAGGTTGGAAGAACTGAATTCTTATTTGATTCTGCTGTCACGAATCCTGTTCGGAAAAAAAAAAAGAATCCTGGGCACTGCAAGATGAGTACATTTAACCAAATAGGATTAGTGATAGCCCTGAATGATCAATATTTCAACTTTGAAAGAATTTTATTCCCCAAGTCCCTATCTATCCATGATGGATCAACACAGAATTCTCACAGTTCAAGGTGCGAAGAGCAGTGGCACAGGCCTCCCCTGTCCTTCCTGTTTTAGTACCTAAGCAACTCCTGTCACATGCCTCTCTTGTCTTCCTCTCCCTGTTCAGTAGCAAGTCAGAAACCATGGGTCATCTTTGGTCTTATTCTAGAATTTAGGAATTTTTTCTCTGATCTTTTTCTTAGGAAAGAGGCAAATTGGGCTAGAATGGGCAGTTTCATGGCCTACATATCTTAATTTCTTTCTTAGAATCCCAGAATTTGTGTTCAGGCAAAGTAACAGTTTACATGAGTTAGGCCAATGCTATCAGCAACCATGGGTAAATGTCAAGCTTGAAGTGACTTACACAAAGTGGGTATTCTCAATCAACTTGTGGTTTTCCTTCAAGCAGCGCTTCAGCAACCCAGCCTGCTTGTGTTCTGAGGTTCCACTTTCTTCTTTGTATACCTCCAGGGTCACCATGTTTGCCTGTAGCAAGAAAACGGAATGGGAGTGTCATAGTGTCATGTGTGGAAGCTTTTTATGAGCCAAACCTGAAAATAGTGTGCTATGGCTTTGTTCATACTCCGTTGGCCTCATTCGAGGTGGGAGGTGATATAGTCTAAATCCCTCCTAGGAAGAAGAAGAAATGTGTTTGCTCTGTAGTCTTGTGGTTCTCAAAATCTAGAGTGCATCAGAATCACTGGGAAAGATGATTAAAATCCAAATTGCTGAGCCCTGGTCCCAGAGTTTGTAATTCTGTAGATCTGGAGAGGGTCCAAGAGTTTGCATTTCTAATTAGTTCCTCAGAGATGCTGATGCTGCAGACCCAGGAACAACAATTTGAAAACCTCTGAGCTAATTAGTCCTCACTACACGTATTAATCCAATAGCACATGTTGTATATTCCCTGAGGAACTCCAGTCTTTGAGGGAGAGAAGAGCAGTCAATGAAGGAAAGGGTTTTGTCTTGGAGGAGGGGAGGATGGCAGATCATAGGTGACTTGGGTTCTGGTCTTGACTCCACTAAGCTGTAGCCTTTCAAGTAATTTCCTCTGTCGATATCGATATCTAGTATTCCTGTCTGTGAGTTGGGAATGTTGACAGTATGACTCCACTTCGAACAGGGACTGTTGAGATGAAATGAGATACATAGTGGGTGAGAAAGTGACCTTGGAAAGAGACACCTGCATTCTTTTGGGGGCAAGAATTGTGCTGTGTAAGAAAAATATCCTGACAATTTACTTGAGGGTGGGAATGGTGTCTGAAAGGAGAAAAAGGAGGTAAAACTACTCTGTAGAAAAAATGACTGAGAATTTGGAAGGAGCAACCACAAGAAAAGGGAGAAAACACAGTGAGAAAGGGATACTATTTGCCAAAACACTTTGTACAAGGATATCTAATGTTCACTTTTGAGTTGTAGATGTAAAACTTCTCTATTTCCTCATGCTTTTAGTAAAATTAGTAGTTTTGATGGAAGTCAGTGATCAGAAAATGAGTACTGTGGATGCCCGAAATTTGAGCACCTGCGAATTATGAAAAACCATGTATTTCAGATATGGTCAGAAAAATGCCTATAAACCCCTATTTTTATAGTTTAAACCCTAAATATGCTACCTCCTGCAGTTATGTAATTTAATTTAATAAAATACTGTATTAATAAAGCCTTAGAAAGTTCAGGGTGTTTTGGAGGCATCTTAGAAATCTTAGGGCTTTAGGGAGAACACTGGAGACAGCTACATGCAGGAGAGTGGAGGTTATGATTCCGGATTGCTGGTACATTTGCCAGGATTACAGGGCAGCAGCCGATCAGCAGCAAGGAGAACTGAGCGCTCGGACTGGCTACTTGCAAACTTCCCGCCAAAAAACAATTGCGGAGGATATTTGCAGTTTCTGTGAAACTGCGGGCGGGTTTCCAGCAAACAATCATTGCTTAGATTCTACGGAAAAATCCGTGAACCACTGAGGCCACGAACTGTGAACCGTGACTTCACGGGGGTCTACCGTACTATATCTGGGGCAGTTCAGAGCTGAGATAAGGGGATGCTTGAGGGAAGGAGAGCGAGGAGTGAAAATGAAGCGGGCAGCGAAGCAGGAGCTCAGTGCCAAGTTTATCAGGGAAACCCAAGTCCCGAAGATGTGGTTAGATTTCAACCAGCAAGCTTCATGAACCTCTCAGTCTCAAACAAGAGCTCTTACCTAGTACACAAGACCTTAGACTTAATCCACAACACCACAAAAATAACAAAAAATTGAGTAGGAAGGGCCTGATGTGAATGGTGCAAAAATGGTTAATTATTCCCAGGTATACTGAAGGCTATCTAAAATTACAAAATTCATCTTATTCATTTATGTATTATTCGTATCATTATACTCTTAGTTACACCTTCACTGGGCTTTTAAATTGTACTCTTTTAAATTTAGGTGTGGACACATTTCCTAAAAACTACAAAATTATCCAAACAGAACAGATTAAATTTCAAGGTTAGGAAGTTTTTCCAATAATAAATTTATGGTCCAAATATAATGTGATGAAGTAAGATAATGTTCACATAGGTTTTTCAGCCCGAGATTGTTTGCCAAATGTTGGATCAAAAATAGGAGAAATGATTTCTGGCTCTAGTCAGAAATGCTCTTAGACTACACTGATTATTATTTCTAAAGAAAGCTGTATTATGTATGCTCAGCTACCTTTCAGCAAAATGGTTTAATGTGTAGAGCTTTCACCTCATGTAAGATTCTGCTTTCTATGCATTATGCTCTGAAATTATAGGAGCTAGCCTCTTAATTTCCAAGAACATCACAACACCTTTATTATCATGGTACAGTTTATGAAAGTGTAAATTTTACATTTTCACCTTTGAGAGTTATTTTCTCCCAAGCCTCTGCATTACTGAATATTTGCAAAGCTTTCCAAATGACAGGCGCATCCACAATGCAAAGAATAATCTTTCTTTGGGGCTGTTCCTGGGGTAGTGATTAGCAGCATCTTCACTGAATATTTAGCTTTCTCAAAATTGCTTATCTGTGCTGTGGATCAGTGAAAAATCTGGGTGAGCTGTCGCTGTGCTACTTTACATAATGAAGTTTTTTTTGCCAGGAAAAGAAAGTAACAAAATAAGGAGTGAGAGAAGCCCTGAGGTTGGGCCTTTAAAACATTTACTGCTCCTGTCATTTTCTCACTTAAAAGAACCTGACACAAAAGCAAAATAGATGAGATTGAGGAGGGAATTTATGCAGATCAGTCAGGATGACAGCTCACATTTTCCTGTAAAACTCTTAGGAATTTTCCTCCACGCACCCCTCTGTAGTCAGTGATAAATAGCAATCGCTATTAAAAAAAAAACAAAAACACAAGAATTTCCTGTTGTTCCAGTGCTGACTGCTTGGGAATGTGGCTGAAGCAAAGGCTAGGGCAGAGAAGTACAGTACTATTGTAGAGAAACTAATGTCACAGGCAACCTAACTCAAATGTACTGAAAAGAGAGATAATTCATATCACTTTAAATTAGTACAAACTCACACACAGAATTTGGTTTTAACTCCATTTTTTTTTCTATGTAGAAAATAGGTCCCTGAATTAGATTGAAATATACTTTCAGTGCCTAGATAGGATGTCCACTCACTTTATAGGCATGTGTGGATGAAAACAGACTTTGTTTGCTTAGCTGTGCTTAATCTTTTATTTTCCTGGGTTTTTTTCCCTTTTCTTTTTTGAGTGGGCTAATGTATCCAGTGGAATCCCCTCCCTGGTATTTATTGAGCTTACTAACATATGGGGGTGTCTTTTTCTGGGTAGTATAGTAGAAAATTGCCTTTGCTTATCTATTGTAAATTAGAATCTCCTGGGGAATATAAAGAGCATTTTCAGTTCTGCTGCCATTATTTCAGAAGCAATCAAATGCAGAGGACTGAAAATCAAACACAGAGAAAAATGCTGATAGATTGGGCCATCTGCATGGCTCTCTGGGATCATCATTATTTCAGTGTTTGAGAGGAAAATGCACATTTGAAAGATGGTAAATTCCATCACATGCAATCTATCACTCATTTCCTTTAGCAGCATAATTGTGGAGGAGGTATTATGCATACCCTAACTATGTATCATACCTGTTTGTGTGTTTGTGTCAGTGCATACCAAATCTGTAAGGTACTGTAAGAGTTTGTGAACATCCGTGCCCCATTAGAATATGACTCCAGGATGATATTCAGATATTGGTTCTCAATACCAATCACCCGTGAATGATGTCAAAGTAAATACCCTGACCACAAAGATCAAAATGCTTGGCATTGTTTTTCTTCTAAAACAGTTTGTCCTTTAAGGTTTTAAAAATAGGTTATCTGTGTGTATGTTATGCATCTGTTCTACCTTTATAATCTGAAGGTGATTTTATTGATATAGTAAATCTTGGTTGAGTGATACTTTAGGAAGATGCTTTTTCTGGGTAAACTAAAAGCCTGATATGGCTCTTCCTGCTGCTCTTAAATATTTTATTAGCAATGTCTCTTCTCCACCCCCTTCCTATTCATAGTCTCCTTCAGTTTAATGATATAAAGCAGGTGGTAGGATTGTCAAAACTGGGTTTCCATTAGGAACAATCTCTGAAAATGTGGTGTTTTCCTCATTTTTTCTCATTATTAAATATCTTAGGCTCAAAGGGGCTATATGACAGTTTGGAGAAAGATATATCCTGTTTAAAACCAATGTTAGAAGAATTTCGGAGCCATGAAATCAGGTATCATGGTTTTTACATTTTTTAAAAAAGCTTTCAGTTGTGAGTTCTGCATTTTTCTTTTTCTTTCAAATTCTTTTGAAAAGAGCTGGATCTTCATCACCACTTCTCTTCACACTTTCTTTTGGTGCTAGATGTAGTGGTACCAGCAGGGAAAGTCTTGAAGGGAGACTGAGGTAGATTTATAAACCAGTCTTGGTGTTTGGGAAAATGCCATATAGTCACTGACTACTTTATTGAAGGCTCAGAAATTCTCTATCATTCTAGTTTCGTTTGTAACTCTTTTTCCCAAATAAAAGTGAGGCTAAATATTTAAATCATTATTTAATGTAGGAAATTAAAAATATTTTCCCCTGATTTTTGTTGTTGGTTTGTTTTAGATAGGAGAAAAAAAAAAGAAGAAGAAACAAAGGTAGGAAAAGTTATTATAGGGGATGTGACATTTCAAGACATCTTGCCTGGGGATAGAACAGTATGAAAGATTTAGGAGGGGGTGATTCCTTGCTGTATTTGAGGAGACCTAAAATCTCCTATTTTTCCTACCCTATTAAAACCTTTTATTAAAATATGAAGTAAAATATAAATATGGTGAATGCTTAAATTTTTAAAAAATTATTACAGTAAAAGACACATTGTCATTAACCCCCCCCCCAAATATTCTCCACTGCTTCAAAACACACTTATGTCATCATTCTTGCCACTTTTTGAAGTAGTTTTGGAAGTCTTTTTTCACAAGTGTCTTTGGTTTTCCTGTTATACCTGCCTCTATGTCTTGAATAAATTCTAAAGACTTATTTTCATGATCATTTTGGCTTTGGGGAAGAGCTAAAAGTCACATGGTCTCAGATCTGGTCGTTAAGGTGGATGAAGATGCTCTATAGTGATTTTGTAAGTCTGCCTTTCAGTTGGATGATGCTTTAGCAGAGGCATTCACTGAAGTTTTGATCATAACTCATAAAGACCTTCATGAAAGAGGATCTGCAGAACTACTTCAAAAAGTGGCAAGAATAATGGGATAAGTATATTCAAAGCAAGGGGGAGTATTCTGAGGGAAATTAATATCAATATGTCTTTTATTATAGTAAATTTTTACACATTTAACATTCATTGTAGATTTTAAGAGGAAGAGAATGTGGTGGTATGAAGGTTGGCAGCATATCGCAACCTCTCCAGAACCTGAAATCTAGACAACTGTAAATCAAAAACTTAATGCAGAGAAAAGGAAGAAGAGCTCTGATAATTAAGAAAGAGCTGACAGGAAAACTAGAAATCATGGAAAAACTAGAGAAACTGAAGAAAATGCTAAGAACAAAGCAGTCTGGAGGGCTAAACCCTCGCTTTTTGGGAGGGAGGCCTGTCTCTGTAAACACAAGGTAATCCTGGAGAGGACTGGCAGCCCCAGGCAGAAACAATGAACTGGCAGCTCTAGCCACAGGAAAAGCTCATAGGTTTTGTAAACTGTAAATACAGTTGTGTCTAAAAATTACTCCTTCTGCATGGCAGCTAGAATCATAGAAGAAATCTATTGTAGGAGCCACCATAATTAGAAGTGGTTAATCAGCTGCCATTTGGGGATGGGGTTAATTGTCTAAGACCCAGGTCCTCTGGGAATCAGAACTCACAGCACAGCTGCACTTCAGGGTTTCTAGGGTCAGCCTACGACAGTGACTAGGTGGGAGATGGCCGCAAGGGACAGTTGTGGAGGAGTGGCTAGGTATACGGCATTAAGCAGTGGAAACCTCAGGGTGGGAAGGACATGGTGGACCTGCTGTAAGGTGGGAAGACAGGTCAACTGAGAGTGGCTTTCTAAGCAGGTCGAGTCTGGAAGTGCTAGCATTAAGTCCTGTGGAGTACCACACCCTCCACCACTGCTTATATCTAGCACAGAGCTAGGTGGTCTGTTTACCTTCCCGTCTGCCAGCATGATCACAGATATGCTTTGGTGCCCTGGGGTGTATGCACAGAGGAGGCACATCTCAAGCCAGCAGGCAGCAAAGCTAGTTGGATACAGCAGTGACTTGGGACATAAACACACAAGCTACTGGAGTGAATAGAGTCTAAGGCAGACACCATGCCACTGAATGGCCCTGCCCAGCAGGAAAGGCAGGGCAAGACTCAGTATGCATGTGTCACACACACACACACACACACACACACACACACACACACACACACAGAGGAATGGGCACAAAAGTCCCCAGTTGTGACTTACTATCCCTCCCCATACCTTGTGGATTCCAATATTATGGGCCTGGAAAGAAACCATTCACCCAAGCACATGGGGAAAAATTTTAAACTCATTTATCTTTTTCTTTGATTTTTCTTTTCTTTTTTATTTATTTTCTTCTTTGTTTTATTCCTTTTCCTATTTTTTTCTGTTACTTTTACCTAATTCTATTGACTTTTTTTATTCTTAAATGGGATTCTTTATCTCACTTTGTTCTCTTCTTTCATTTTCAAATTTTACTTCTTTCACAGTGGATTTCTTAGCACAGAACTTAAAGGGCAGGCCAGCTCAGAGTGAAGTTTTTTAAGCCCTGAAAGAAACAAACTTCTATATCCTGCAAAATTAGCTTTCAAAATTGATGGAGAACTAAAAACCTTCCATGACAAAGTAATCCTAAAGAAATGTCTGACTGCCAAACCAGCATTGAAGAAATACTCAAAGGAGTCCTAGATAAACAGGGAGGCATCAAAGAACCCAAGGTAAGTATACATCAAACTGGGAAAGTAAACAAAAGGAAAAGAACCCCAAAGGAATCAGCAATGGAAAAATAATCTAAGGCAGGATTCAGTAAAATACTTAATAATAATTCAACGCTAATAGTCTTAACTTCCCAATTGAAAAACACAAACTGGCAGATTGGATCAAAAAATAAAATGCAATCATATATTGCCTACAAGAGACACATCTGCTCTAAGATAAAATGGGTAAAATTCTTGATGCCACAGGTGTAGGCAAGGACTTTCTGACCAGAACTCTAGTTGTAAAGGAAATAGAGAATCAGTGCACAGGATTGTATCAAATTAAAAAGCTTCTGCACAGCAAAAGAAACAACCAAAAGAGTAAAGAGAAAACTACAGAATGGAAAAAATCATCGCCAGCTGTTCCTCAGATAGAGGACTAATATCTAGAATATATAAAGAACTCAAATTTTTTGACCTTCCAAATAAAAGACTGAATCAGAGCTAGGCAAATGAAGTGAATAAACACTTCACATAAGAAGTACAAGTGGCCAATAAGTACATGAAGAAATGCTCAACATCACCAGCCATTAGAGAAATGCAAAGTAAAACAACGCTGAAACTCCATCGCACTCCAGACAAAATTGTTATCATTAAGAAATAAAAAAATAACAAATTCTAGCAGTGCTGTAGGAAAAAAGGAATCCTTTTCATTGTTGGTGGGAATGTAAACTAGTACAACCACTATGGAAATCAGTATGGAGTTTCCTCACAACACTAAAAGTAGAAATTTCATTTGACCCAGGTTTTCCCCTCCTAGGTAACTTCTCAGAAGAGTTAAAGACATCATATTACAGTGATGCATACTAACCTTTTTGTAGCAGCACAACTCACAATAGGTAATCCTGGAAATGGTCTATATGTTCATTAACGGATGGATGGATAAAGAAAATGTATTTACACACAATGGAGTACTACTTTGCCACAGAGAAATATAAACTTGAGTCATTTGTAAGAAAATGGGTGTTCACTGTGAAAGCATAATGTTAAGTGAAATGAATTAGACATACAAACTTAAATATTGTGTAGTTTCTTTTATGTAAGAAACCCAAAATATAAATAAAGAGTAATAGAAAAGATAGATAAGAGGAAGTAGGGAGATAGAACTTTCTCAAATGGGAAGGGGATCAGGAGATCATGGAGGGGGAGGATGTCAAAAAGGAATTAAGATGTGTTATGCACATATACCAACTCCACACACAAGGAATGTAACATTATATACTGCAAACATGTACTTCTTAAACATGTTTTGGGGCTGTATACTTTTGTCTTTGCACACTTTATTATCATCCATTCTTCTCTAAGTTTTCCACCACCTAATATTTTTGTATGAGCATCAGGATGGCAAAAACAATGTATGGCTGCTCTGCACTGTAGATCAACTCTGAAGGAATATCACTGGGGTTATTTCAGAGGAGTTTGTACAGGGTAACTCTGTCCATTTTGTGCTGCTCTAATAGACCACTTGAGATGGGGTAATTTATAAATAACAGAAATTATTTCTTAGGGTTTTGGAGGTTAGAAGACCAAGATGAGTGCACAGATAGACTTGCTGCCTGGTAAGGGGCCTGGTGTGTGCTTCAAAAATGGCATCTTGAATGCTGCTACCTCAGAGGAAAGGAACACAGTTGTTCACATGAAGAAGAGGGGAAGAGCAAAGAGACAGATCTATTTCCAAAAGCCCTTTTTGAAAGGCATTAAGCCCACCCAAGAGGGTGGACCCCTTAGGGTCTAATAACCTCTGAAAGGCCTCACCTTCTTGTACTATTCCATTTGCAGGTAAATTTCAATGTGAGTTTTGGAGAAGACAAACGTTCAAGCCATAGCAGTAATCTTGTTTTGCCTGGAACAGCATGGTTTTTGCATTGAAAGTCTCATATCCTAGCAAACCCTCAGGCAAGTTGGGAGGATTGGTCACCCTACAAACCCCAGGCTTAATCCCAGACTTCTCTACCACGAGCCTCTCACAGAATCTTAAATTAACCCGTTAGATTGTTTTCTGGGCCAAGATAGCAAACAAATTATCAGTTTTCATCATCCATATTTTTTTTTAGTGGGAACATGTTTATTGGCTATGTAGCTTCTACTTTACATGGCAGAGTTAAACCATGAATAAAGAGTAATAATTAATACGAGGGAGGAAAGGAAAACAACCATTTGTTACATGCCTAATACGTCTTAGAAACCTGTGGGGCTTTTAATAAAAACTGTTCAGAAAGAAAGCACTGAGCCTCTGGAGAAGGTGTGAGCTTAAGTTAGAGAGTGAGCAGTTTTCAAAAAGCAGAAGAAAATCATTATGTATTGAATATCTCTTAGCTGAAATGCTGGACACCAGAAAGGTTTCCGGTTTCTGGAGGAAGGATACTTGCATATGCATAATGAGATGTCTTGGGAATGGAATCCAAGTCTAAACATGAAACTCCTTATTGTTCTCTATACACCTTATACATATGCCTGAAGGTAATTTTATATAATATTTTAATAATTTGGAACATAAAACAAAGTTTCATAGTATGGAGTTTTCCACTTATGGCATCAGGGAAATGCTGCAGAAGTTTCAGATTTTGGGGCATTTTGGATTTCAGAATTTTACTTTATGGATGCTCAACCTGTACTTATCTGAGGGGGGACAATAGACTTAAGTGCAAATCTTAGATTTGTTCTTGATTTCTGATTCTTCATTTCCTCACCGGAGTTTTGTGGTTTGTGGAAATCACATGAAATACTTAGGGTTGTGCCTACTATTTAGGAGCACTACGTAAATTTGAAGCTGCTTCTCATATGATTATGGTGATATTTATTCAAGAACACCCTGCTCAGAAAGCTGTGTCCTCTTATTCATCACTACTTTGAAGGACCTGTAATTGATTTCTCTGCCATGCATGTAGGGTATCTGATGCCCTTACTGAAGTCACTGGGTTTCTTGTTGCAGCTGTGCCTGTGGGTGCACAAATAGAAAACAACAACAACACCAAAAAGCAAAAGATGGTCTGGACTTAAACAATCATACTCACAAAACCATTGTTTTTCTCCTGTGCCTTATTATGAGTTCAGCTTTATTATGGTTTTTCCAGCTATCGATTCAATGCTTCCAATTTTTATGAGATTTAAGTTTACTTAAGAGCCTATATAAATGCAAAAATAAAAATATAGAACAATTTTTGGAACTTCAAGATCTATGTTATCTAAAGGAAATTCTTCATTTTCTTCATTTCCCTGCCTATTATTTATGGTAGTAGCCGAATAGAAGACAGAATGGAAATTCATTCAGCTAAGGCTTCTGTTATTCATTGGTGAACTAGTGGCCTAAGCTACCACCACATCTGACTAGCAACATTCCAGTGATATAGTCATGTAAAAATGGGACTGCAATGAAATGTTACTTTACATGTATTTTTGAATTTGAAATGAAAAAAAGCATATTGTTTCTCGCTACTGGTATCAACTTAAAGCATATTTTTCTATATGAGCCTACCAAAGATAGGCACAATATTTGTAGTAACGAGAAATTTTTATCCAGTTTTATTCCCCAAATAAGTTTTATGTTTAAACACTTGAAACTAATCATTAAAGCCTCGATATAAATGTAAAGAGCAAAAACTCACAGATTGTCAAATTTGTGTTACAGGAGCAAGTAGTTAATACAGTCCACTCATGTTACAGGTAATGATTTTGCTTTGAGTTTGCATGCATATATTGGATGAGCCACGTCTATGGCTTTTAATTTCAATTATTGTTCTGTTACATTACACTCTTTTTTCTTTTAATTTTTATATTAAACACAATATTCATATACATTGGTAGAATACATGTAGATAGTTTGATTTAGGTATATGGTGTGCAATGATCATATTGGGGTGCTTACCATTTGCTTAAGAAAAATTTCAGCAAGTGATATTTAAAAAGAATATGAAGATGTGAGTGAGTATGTAGGGAAGAGTTAACAAGTTATTGGGAAGAGAGAAGGTCTAGGAACTGAAATGACAAGGTATTGCCAGGGTTGCTTTACTGGATATTGAACTCACCAGGCATTATGACCAAAATAGCATTGGAGAGAATATAATGAGCCCGGAAACTAAAATACTGAATGACTGAAGGAGCTTCCCTGTAGATAATGGCTAAAAGGAGGTGCAGGGAGTAGTGTTGCCTGAATAGCATAAGATATCAAGAGGAGGGATATGGAAGTGGCATAGAGGGGTGCAGTATGCAAAGGTCTACACTAGATTTAAGTAATAAGGAGGAAATTTTCTAGGCCTAGGGACACTGTGTATGGAAGAGTAAACATGTTGTGAAGTCCTGCAGCTTCTTCTATATAAAATCTCTCTCTCCTCAGCAAAGATAGTACTGTTCTGACCAGGTTATTGCTGTTATGTGACCTTAATTATTGTTCTGGTTACCAGGAGGGAAATTTGGGGTCAATTCTGATGGGGAAGAGAATCTGTTTAATTAGTGGGAGGTGTGATGATGAATATAAGGTGCAGACTCAAGACCAGCTGCACCCAATGCCTGGCCTAGGAGGCCTCAAGCTTCCTAGGGCAAATTGGGGGCGAGCTCTGCTGAGCTGTCTCAGGCCCTGAGCTCCTGGAAGGCTGGTCGAGGATGCACTTGCAGCCCCCTCTCAGTTCCTCTGCACTGTCCTGCTTTTCCCGGTTCATTACAGGTATTAATCCACACTGTATGCTTCAATAAACCTGTTTTAAACTCTGTTTCCTAGAGAATCTGGCAAAAACTTCTGTCCTTTTTGCAATACTCATATCTCTTTGCTTCTGTCGATAATATTCATATGTCTTGTCCTACCTCACTCCTCTTTATCAAAGTCATTTTGTAGATTTTCATTTTCGTCTAGGCTTGTAAACACTGGACTTTTTCTTTCCTTTACATACATTTTGAGTTATCCTAACCCATAATTTGAAGTCCTACGTGTGAAAAATGAACGGAAAGAACTTAGATTGCTTATATCAAGGATAGGAGTTTGGTTTTGAGGTTTTACTGAATTTAAAATGAGACCAGTTGGCAAAGCTATATAACTTTTTTCCCTGACCATATTTATAAGTAGGCATTTATTCACTTGACGAATGTTCAGTTTTTTTCTTGCATCAGGCCTTTATCTAACAGTAAACAGAATAAAACAGTACAGAACCCTTAACTTTTTGGGGCTCAGCTTATTACTCTCTGGATTTTTAAATGTCCTTAACCCATGATATCTATTTCAAAGCATTAATAAAAGAGATGAATTCGTTCTATCAATAAATATTTGATGTGCTATTTTGTGTTGGGCTCAGGGTAACAGACAATGCAATTTTCCATCCTCATTTTGTGGCAGGTGGGATGGTTACTAAACACACTTTGTACCTAACAGCATGTCTTTTTAACCCACTGTGTTCACCATCTAGCGATCATTTCCCCGTCCCTGTCTTTGAATAGCCAGTTTTATTGAAAGCTGTCTTCCTCAACTCTCCAATCTATACAGCCTGCACTTCAACTTCCAACTGGCCCAATTCTCTCTCCCACCAGAACATAGATTCTTAAAAATTAACTTATTGTGTCTTCTTTTGAATTAATTTTTTAAATAGCCAATATAATTTTAGTGTCATTTCAAATTTGTTAGTATCTTAAATACTACTATTTTGTGGCTCCCTCCTTTTTATGTCAATCTCTCTCAATTTGCTGTACTTCCTCCATCTGGTTTTCTTCCAGTGAATAATGCTTTATATGTTGTTCTGAGTTCTTTACCTCTCCTTTTCATCCATTATGAGCCCCCTCTCTGTTCCTTGGTTCTTGCCCTTTGTCTGCCGCCCCTTTCTTGTCTCTCCAGCACTGTTTCTCTCTCTCTCTGCACTGTGTTTTTTAATTCATTGTTTATTGGTACATTGAGGCCATACTCTTAAGTGAAATTCTCTACACATTTTAAAAACTGAAATTGCATTTGCCAAGCCTTTTCTTTTCCTTTCGGAGTGTTTGACTCATTCTTGCTCATATTTCTCCTTTTCCTGTCCTCCCTTTTCCTCCTTCCATCCTTCTCTCTTCTTCTGATTCTGATTTCTGCTTTTATTTAGGGATGCTATATTTCAGAGGGATAGAAATGTATGAGAATTGGATGAGAAGGAGCCTTTATGCCTTGAAGATTTAATTCTTTTATGTGTCTTTTTCTTTTGGATCTGAAGATCCTATCTATAAATTTCCCATGGGTGTGAATTCCCAACTTATATTCCCTTAGCTATGTGGAAGGAAAGTTACCTAAGGTCCCCAAAGAATTCCTTATTGCTAGGGGTAAAAGCCATTTCCACTGAAGATCTTGCTACATTTTTAGTGGCTTTTCTAGAGTAATTGTTTCTTCCTGCTCTGACCTAACTAATCCGAATACTGACAATATCTTTGAAGCATAGTTCAGGCTTTCCATATTGACATTTCTGTCTGAAAACTATTTGGACCTAATTGTTTCCATGTGCTGGTCTTTAGGACTTGTATTAATTAGTAAAACTCTACTATGTTTTGCTGCTTTGCATTATAATTTCATGTTTAGTTTATCATTTATCCTACAGTCAAATATGTGGCAGTATCAGCATTTGTGATAGGGTGGGAATCTTTGACTTATAAACTCAAGGGTTAGTTGTAACTCAAGTTGATTTTAAGTCAATACAGCTGAGTTCTAGATCGTTACCTAGGTACACTCTATGGATAACAGGCAGATGACTCTTCCATTAACCTAATTAACCCAAGATGTTTACATGTTGGGCCGGTCATAACTTGAAGGTCCACTGTAATTCTTTTTTCTATTGCTTCTGTTTCTTTCCTATATGTTATCTGGCTCTACCTTTTTGATCAGTAGAAAAGGAAAGAGAACACAAGGAGAAGAGGAGAAGTAGAAAAATGGCTGGGTAGGCAGCTGTAGGAGTTTCTCATCTGCTCAGGCGAAGGAGGTAGAAAGATTCTAAACAGCTGTTCTAAGTTTCCCAGTCAAGGTCCTACTTTAGTCTCAGTGTTTTCTTTCTCTGGTTTAGTGCTGGCCAGTTATCATCTAAGGGATTATTGGCTAGAAATCTACTCCTTTCATGGAATAAACATGGTTTGGTCTTTGAGTGAAATTAGTTACAAAAATTCAGAACTGTGCTAGCTACCTAGATGAAAAGTAGACTTTAAAATGTCTGTGTAATCATTTGGTCAGGTAATTGGGAACAGCTAGGATGACTCCACGTGGAAGTGTATGCCTTCTTTAAAAACAGGTGAGACCTACATCATAGGGTCCCTAAAAGGTGCGTGCAGCAGGGGAAAGAGCTGTGGGCAAACATTTTGTCGGCAGTGGGAAAATTGATGAGAACTTAGAGGTGACTATTGATTCTTCAAAAGAACTATATTGGGGCTGCAGAATTCAAAGGCTGAAACTTTTGACTATCCACTAGTATGGTAAGAAACTACTTAATAGAGCAGTGAAGCAGAGAGGATCTTAAAAAGTCTAGCTTTAGTTTGGGACAGGGGTCTGGAAACTTTGCTTAAAGGACCATATAATAAACATTTTCGATATTAGTATCACATGGTCTGTGTTGCAACTACTTACATAAAATGTGTTATTACCAGAGTTCTAGTAATATTTGGACCACAGTGAATACATTTTATATTTTGTCATTATCTTGGTGACAGAAAATAGAGGTGAAGGAGTCTTCTTAGAGTTTTTAAAATTAAATTTATTGGTACATTTTAGCTATACAATATGATGACATTAATCATTGGGAATTTGTACCTTTACATGATATATCCTGGTTCTTATTATTTTTCCCCATTCCTCTGTCCTTCCTTCTACCCCTTCACCTTTCCCTATTTACAAAGACTTTGTTTCCATTTTTTCATTTTCTCATATTAATTCCATTCCCTTCTTTCCGTTCCCCTACCCCTCCCATTTCCCCTTCCCCTTTGCCCCTTTCTTCCTATTTCACATTATCTATTATACCTTTTAGTCCTTATTTACTCTTTCAGTTTCTCACACCATAGAAACTTTTCGGTGTTTACACATGTGTGTCCTATTTATTTCACTTATAGCAGCACAACTTGTAATAGAAAAATCCTGGAAACAGCCTGTATACCCATCAACGGATGACTAGATAAAGAAAATGTGATATCTACATATAATGGAATAGTACTCTGTTATAAAGAATGACAGATTTGAGACATTTGTAGGAAAATGGGTGCACCTGGAAAACAGTGTTGAATGAAATAAATCAGACACACAAGCTTAGATACCATATCGTATCTCTCATTTGAGTCAGGCAAAATACAAAGAGAATAGTAAAGGATGGATAAAAGGGGCCAAGGAGATGGCTCTCATACAATAGAGAAGTGGTCCAAGGGAAAAAGCATGAGAGGTGAAGAGCAGTGGAAGGAAAAATAAGTAGAATAAAGATATGCTACATACAAGAACCTAATAACCTCAATTAATGTAAACATATGCTATAACATGAGCTAAGATTAATAATATCAATAAGAAAAATGGAACAAGGGAATAGAAGGAGGAAACAGGGAAGGGGAAGTGGATTGAAAAAGAAAAGAAACAAGCTGTGGTATGTACACGTAACCACCGCCCAAAAGTATTGTGAACTGCATAAGCTGCAAACATGTACGCATAAAAAAAAAATGTCATCTCTGTGCATGTGAGGCTTCACTAGCTTTCACTGCAACTCGAGATCATTGAGAGTGATTGAGGTTTTATAGTTAACTTTTAGATTGCAGGAAAACTGGAAATTAGACCTTGGATTGAGTCCAGGACACAGGAAAAAATAAAAAAGGAATGTTACCAAGTGGGTGGCATTGATATAGTACCATGCTACATATTCTTCATAAAAGGTTTTATTCTTACCAAAATTGTATAATTGTGTATGATGCTGTAGTTAAGATCTTTTGCAAGATGGCTGAATTTGCTGTCTGTAATCAGTACCTTTACAGTATTTTGCTTTTATAGGATATTTCAAGGGCCTTAGGAAAAAGATCATGGTAGAAATCACATTTATGCGTGTTTTGTAGTTACAGAGTATCATAATTGCCTAAATACCTGCTGATATTATTGCTTATGTATTTCTTTTTCTTCAGTAGAATGTACATTCCCAAGAGAGTAGGAATTTTGATCCAGAGCTGAATTTCTTGTGCCTAAAATGTGGCCCATTTCAATAAATATTTATTGACTTCCCACTTCTAGGGTTAGCTACATGTTTTAACTGAGTACCAGAGTGAGGTAGCCTGAGGTAGACATTGCCCATAAAAGATATAAGCACAAGGTTAATTTGACCCAGTGCTACCGCTCCTGGGCATATTCTCTAAAGTAGTGAGGACTTCATATTACAGTGATACACATATTCCCATGTTTATAGCAGTGCAATTGCTAAGCCATGGAAACAGTCAAGACACCTGTCAGCAGGTAAGTGGATAAAAAATGTGGGCTATAAAGAATGAAATCATACCATCTGTAGAGAAATGAATGGAACTAGAAATCACCATGTTAAGTGAAATTAGCCAGATTCATAAAGTTCAGAAAGTTCAATAGCATGCACTAATAAAAAGTCATCCACTCATGGCCTATATTAAATAAAAAATCTTGGTTAACTACAGGACTATACCCAAGAAAATTTGTAGAAGAGATTCTTGTTTATTAAAAATGTTTGCAATAGGCAAGTTTAGGGCTTGGGAGTTTTTGTAATAGATGAAAGTCAAAAACATTGATTTGGAAGGAAGTAGTTTTTGAGTTGAGTATATATGAGGCATAAAGGAAGTGTCTAAGAGGGAGGAAAGATGGGACAGTGGAAGGAAAAGGGGATAGCAAGATAGAAGACTGAATCTGAGCTGGGGAAACAATAGAACTATGAACAATTTCCAGAAGCTCCATGATAGATGATGTTGACCAACCAGGCAAGAAACTTAATTTTGATTTTGAAAGCAATTCAGAGTCAAAGGAGAGGTTTAGATGTGTAAAATCATTACAGCAGGGGATTACTTTGTAGGCAATATTTGGAACTGATTTTAGGTTCTTATTTTTTTCCCCTGCCCTAGCTTCACCCCCTCCACCCTTCCCTCTTTGCAAAGACTTTGTTTCCATTTTTTTCCTTTTCTCATATTTTTTCTTTTTCCATCTTTCCTTTCCCCTACCCCTCCCACTTTCCCTACTGCTTTAGACCTTTTCTTCCTATTACACAATATCAGTTATACATTTTTTTGATTACAATATCAAAATTTAGGACATTACCACAGATTTTGCAGAATTTAAAAGGATATAGAAAGAATATTACAAAAATCTTTCTTTGAAATAAATTTGACAACTTCTAAGAAGTACCTTGGAAGACAAATTAATGAAACTGACTCTGGAGGAAATACAAAATTTGAATAGCACCTATTAAAGAAAGTATATTCCTAGCTTGAAAACCTACCTATATGACAACAGCAGGCTCATAAACATTTTAACTGATGAATTATATCAAACATTTAAACCAGAAAAAAGAAGGAACACTTCTCATTTTAGGAACTCAACATTGTGCTAATACTGAAACTGGATAAAGATAATAGAAGAAAAAAGTATGAACATAGATAGAAATTTGTTTAACAAAACAAACTATTAGTCAGATCTGGCACTATGTAGAAAGTGGTTTTATTATAGGGATGGCAGTATTGGTTCAGCATCGGCTAGAGGAAAGGATAGAAGGGAATGGGATTAATATGAGAAAATGGAAAAATAGGAACAAAATCTTTGTTAATAGGGAGGACTGGAGGGGTTGAAGGGAGGGCTGGGCAAGGGTGAAAAATAACCAAGAGAGACTATGTAAAGGTGCAAATTTCCAATGATGAATGTCATTATATTGTATACCTAAAATGTACCAATGATTAGAATGAATAATCGATAACCCAAAATAGGAAGAAAATGTGCAAAGGGGTAGGGGTAGTGGGAGGGGCAGGGGAAAGGAAAGAAGGGAAAGGAAAAATGATGAGAAATGGAAATAAAGTCTTTGTAAATAGGGAAGGGTGGAGGGGGTGAAGGGAGGGCTAGGAATGGGGAAAAAATAAGAACCAAGATGCATTATGTAAAGGTACAATTCCCAATGAGAAATTTAATTGTGTTGTATACCTACAATGTACCAATAAAAGAATTAAAAAAAAATCCACCCCCATAAGTCATCATTTTAACAGAGGAAAGGAAAAAGCCATATGATCCTGTCAGTAGTTACAGAAAAAGTATTGGAGTAAATTCTACAGCTGTTCATGGTAAAAGCTATCAGGAGACTAGAAGTAGAACAGAACCTTCTCAACAGAGAAGACATGTACTCCATCCTTCCAGCAAAAATGCCTTATATGAATAGAAAAGATACAATGCTTTCTCCCTAAGGTGGGGAACAAGGGCAGATATGCCTACTCTTCATCTGTCCATTAAACTTTGAAACACAGGCCCAAACCAAAATACTCCAGCAATAAAAAGAAACAAATAGCATAAGATTGGCAAGGTAGAAGTAAAATCTTTATATGTAGATGAAATGATCATCTACAGAGAAAATACTGAGAAATCTCTAGGAGCCCCTAGAACTTGTACTTGAATTTAGCAGGATTAGAAAACACAAGGTATATATAAAAATTCAGGTCTTTGTATACTTGCTATAAATGAAGAATTGGATATTAAATTTAAAAGTTATGTAGGAGTACAAAGGACCTATAAAAGTAAAAAGAAAAAAAAAGCAAAAAATCAGTGTTGGAAAACATTACTTAATTTTAAGACTTCCTCTAGAGCTACAGTAATCAAGGCAGTGTTGGTGTAAGGAAAGACATATATCATTGGAATAAAACAGAATCTAGAAATAGGACCACACATATATTGAGTTTTGAAGGATTATTTAACATTAACATTTTATAGAACATAAACTCAAGAGCAGAGGAAAAGATAGTGTTTTCAGCAAATGCTACTAGAACGCCTGTTATCCATATATAAAAAATTAACCTCAACCCTTTATTTCCATACATAAAAATAACTTGAAAGGATCTATGAACCTAAATATGAAAGACTAAAACTATAAAACTTTAAGAAGAAATTATAAGGGAAAATGTTTATGAATTTAGGGTAGGCAAGAACTACCTAGGATACAAAAAACATGTATAAAAGAAAAAATATTGATGAATGATATTCCATCAAAATTTAAAACTTTAAATGACATCGTTAAGAAAATGAAAAGTCCTTAAACAGACCATATTTATAATACATATAACCTATGACCAGACTATACAAGGAACTCTTACAGCTCACTAATAGACAACCCAATTAAAAAGTAGACACAAGAAGATGATAAATAGCCAGTACAGCACAAGGAAAGGTGTGGAACACTAGAATCAGAAAAATACTAATCAGTACAATAACAAGATTGAATTATATACTCATTAGGGAGATGAAGTTAAAAGTTTTAAAAGAACAAATGTCAGCTAAGTGTGAACCAGTTAGAACTTTCAAATACTGCTAATGTGAATGTAAAATGATAAAACCATTTTGGAAAACAATATAGAAATTTCTTGTATTAATGTTAAGAACCAACAGTTCTGTTCTTAAGTTTTTACTGAAGA